>NW_026849077.1:0-196408 GCF_030867785.1 Colletotrichum acutatum
CGAGTCGCCCTCGGCAATCGTCGCGACGTTATCTTATGATGTCGTCTGCCCCATATGTCGTCTGTCGTCAAATGTCCTCAATGTGAGGGTGCTGTTTAATTGGCGAATATGCGCACGTTCAGGTCGACACTTCCCGTTGCGATGACGCAGCGTATCGAGACATCCTGGGGCTTTGCCGCCGCTTTGCTCGGTGTTCCGTTGGCGCCATTGGCACCATCGCCGTTGGTGGCCGCCTCCCGCGCAATGCCAGGGGCCCAGCGCAGACAAGAAACAAAGTGGCCGTGGACGTCGTCAAGGACCTTGACGCATTTGCCCTCTTGCGCCAGATCCCAGCATCGCAAAGTCTTGTCATCAGATACACTGAGCAAGTACTTGCCGCCGGGGTGGAAAACCAGCGCGCGTACCCAGTTATCATGTCCCAGCAGAGTCTTGATGCAGTTTCCACGAGCGTCCCATAACCTGATTGCCTTGTCACGGCTGCCCGTTGCCATGAACTCGGCCGTGTTCGTTGCGGGCGGAGCCTTCTTCAGGCCGGCCAATGACGCCAAGTGACTGTAAGCCGTTGGCGGTGCGAGCGTGCAGCATTCCACAACGTGCTCGTGGCCGACCAGCATCAACTTGACTTCGGGATTCGAAGCGCTGATATCCCAGAGGCGGCCCGTCTGATCATTCCCGGTTGACAAGAGGTAGCGTCCATCCGGCGAAGGACAGACATCTCGTACCCAATCCGCATGCCCGCGCAGTGTCTTGACGCAGTAACCTGTTGACACATCCCAGATCCGCAATGTCTTATCACGACTCGCTGACACGAGAAGGTTTCCTGTGGCACCTGCGGCCCCCGACGGAATGAATCGAACCGCACTGACGCTGTGATCGTGGCCAGGCAACGTCCGAATGTTCTTGTACTCGTCTGAGGGGTCCCATAGCTTGATGGTCAAATCACTCGAGCATGAGGCGAGCAGCGTAGCACCGCGGGGCCCTCCAAAATCAACGTCCAAAACGGCCTTTGTGTGACCCTTGATCGTCCTCTCGAGTTCGCCCAGCTCCCAGTCCCAGATTTTAATGGTGTAGTCTTCGGAACCGGAGGCCAGCGACGAAAAGACGGGGTGAAATGCTACGCAGGTGATCGGGTCGCGGTGGGATTGTAAGGTGTGTCGGGCGGGGGAACGTGGCAGCCAGCTGGTAGGGTCCTGATTCCGTCGAGATAGTGAGGTTGGTGTCGCATTGTCGAGTTCTGATTGCAGAGAAGCACTTCGAGACTCAAGTTCCATGATCTAGAGAGAACAATATCTCGGTCAGCGCCGCTGGATGCAATTGTCCAAGGCCACTGGGGGCTCAACGAACCTTTTTCTGAAGTCGCACTACACTGGTCCATTTCTTCTCCAGCAATCCCTCATATTTCTTCGAGGTGGCGGCATCGAAAGAGTCGCCAATCTGCAATTCTTCTCTGAGGGCATTTGCGGCATTAGGGAGGTTGCTCGAGGAGAGGTACGCGATAATGGCCTTGTGCCTGCCACCGGCTGGTCAGTATGTCGCGTCCATGGCCGCTCTCTGGGCGAAGAGGAGGGGAACCTACAGCTCCTCTGCTTGCCGAGGGGTGAGGATTTGGCTCATCCTGGCAGACGGTGGAAGCTACGTAAGTAACGGATTGTTTGCAAATAATTACAGAGTTGAGAAAAACCGGCGGCACGGCAAGGCGCACACGAGCGGATGGAAACGAAGGAGGTCTGGTTTGATGGTTTGTTATCGAGATACGTCTGCAAGACGGTGCTCGGGGCTCCGTCTGTCGGTGGTAGTGGTGGTGGTGGTGGTGGTAGTGGTAGTGGTATCGCAGCAACCGCGATGGGCGCGCCACGTGCAATCGGAGGTGGCAGAAGCTGACCGAAAGGAAAGACAAGGCTGATGGAAATTCGGAGGCGGTCGGGGAGGACGGGAATTGGTAGCCTCGTTAATCGGATATTTTATTGCAGCGACGGCAAGATGCAGAGGTCGGGCAGGTCAGGGTCGAATTGGCGGGGACCAGGGCCAAGTGGCAGATATTCGCGGAGTTGTAAAGGCGGTGTCGGTGTTGTTGGTGTCCAAGCTCTCGATATTCTTTGGCTGTGTGCAAGGGTGGATAGTTCCTCTCTCGCTGTGTCTCTTTTCTTTGGCGGGTGTTCTCAGTCAGGGGTTGGGCTCCCAGGCGTTGGGCAGCATATCTCTGTGTGTTGTAACGATAGATTGCAGGATTGGATCGAGTTTCTTGCAGAGTACGTGGATATGTCTAGAAGCCGTGACTTTTTTTTTTTGGAGGAGAGACAATATGTTCAAGAATGCGAGGCGAGACGAGGCGAGGGGTGCAAGTGCGAGGCTCAGCCAAAAGGTGACGCTTGAAGGTGGGCAGGAGCCGGAAAGGCGAAATGTTTCATGTGCTTCAGGCGGCGTTGGCTACGTAGGGAATTCCCTGAAGAGTTGGTGGGAGATGAGGCGGTGCGTACGAGGGACCCTCCGATATGCGAGACCCAGATATTCTGTACGCTGTATCCGTATGAGCGTATGGGACCCTGGGGAAACTTCTTCGACGACGACGAGTGTTCAATGCGTGTGGCACTGGTAGAGGGAAAAGATGGGAGAAAAGAGGTCAACCCTGTTTGGTGGGGTGGGATGAAGTGTGGCTGGTGCAGCACATACGGATTGATGGGAGTTTTGGGGATGGTAGTGTGGCTAATGTCCCGCCAGCTGGTCTCACTTGGATAGTGTGGAGGGCTAGAGGTGTACGTCCCTCTTTCCCCCAATGACATCACAGTGTTGGACCGTTCCTATGGCAATAGACAGAGCTTTGATTGGCCTGAGATTCTTCAGCATCAACATGCGGTGCAGCCACTTTTGCAGTTGTCGCAGTCAACCAGCGAGGTCAGACAGGACATTATTTCTTCAGAGAAAAGACACTTGCAGCATCATCACTTATTAGGGGCCGAACTACTTCACTACCGTGTAAGCCCCAGGGTGGAATTGCCTGATTCATGGCATGATTTACCGCCTTTAAATGAGTGGATATGTTTGAGTGGCTTACAACGGCCATTAATGCGCAAATTGAGCAAGCGCATCTTGGGTGCTTGCGTCGGGAAGCAGAGAGGAGGAAAAAGAAAGTAATTTGATTTAATGGCTGGCTCTAGCTTTCATGACTAAGGTTCTGGGAAGAAGGTCAGTCAGCCTGAGGTGAGGCCAATGGAAGGTGAAGACAGGTGAATGGTGATTGCCCCGCCATCAAGGTTATCCAATCTTATCGATTGGTCAAGCATCAAGAGTAATCATGTGACCTATGTTGACCCGAGAGACCAGCGACCCAATCATATTCATGCCCAATTGCCCGATGCGCGCCCAGCTGCTGTGCTCCCCCCACACACAAACACGTCAGGCCAGGAACAGGGAGAAAAGGGCACCCAATGCAGGCGCCCACCAACTGGCAACCCTGACAGGACCGCAGCCTTGAGGTGAACGGTGAACCCCATCCAAGCACCACGGCCAAGCACCAAAGCACCTGCTGGGCCCGTCCCCTCCGCCCTTGTCCCGACAACCAAAATTCCCTGTGCTCCTCGGACCAGCACAAACAAAAGAAACCCCAGCCGTACTTTTCCTCCACATTCCACAACCCTCAGACTGGCGACGTTGGCTTTGTACCTTCACCTGCAACAACCACGCTACGGGAACTACCTCTAGTCTCCTTTTTCTCTGTCATCTCCAAGACCTGATTTGACTTCCTCCAGTCCCGGTCCCTTGTTTCCACGAGAACCACCACCGCACATACCTCACATCTCTCGATCTCCCCTTGCCTATTCCTATTCCTACACTCCTAGGAACCTTCTTTGCAATCTCCAATACCTCAACGGATACCTCGACAGCTCGCACTTACCTCGCTCACTGCCAGGTACCTTGCCAATCCCATATTGGCTTGACGATCAACAAGTCTTTGGCTGCTGCGACAACCTCAAACTCACCTGATCTGGTCCAGTTTGGCCGTCATTCTGTAAGTCATGCCAGTCTCTTGCGCCCATATCACCACAGACATCGCCAGTCACTGCGCCTGCAGCTGCCGGCAGCCTGCATACCATTGCGTTCTGCAGCTTGTGACTGTCCTCCTTCCTCAATATGGACCGTCATCTCAAACATACTCGTTCCCTCTCCAGGCTAATCAGACGTGTAGCTAGCTTCAGAAAGCCAGACATCCACGACAAGGAGAACTGCGCCCCCGATTCAGCTCTTCCTCCTCCTCCTCACACTCCAGCTCCTCCAACACCCAAACCGGTCCCTCCTACACCCCGCCAGCAAGCCTCCATTCCGATGGCTGAAGAAGAAGACTTTAGCTCCCTTCCCCTCCAGGATAGGTTTACCCACAAGGTATGACATTGCCGCCTCTGCTGCGCCGTGTTTGATGCGCTGACGCGCCGCAGGTTTGGAAAGTAAGAAAACAGGCCTACGAAGACGCCGCAAAAGCCTTCGCTGCCACTGCCGACGAGTACGACAATGCCTTCAGACCCTTTCTCTCCGACTCGGGCCTTTGGAAAGGCGCCGTCGCCGATTCCAACGTTGCTGCTCAACAAGATGGCTTGGCAGCGTACTGCGCGTTTCTCAAATTCGGAGGAAAGGAACACTGCACAAGGACACGCGGAACTACGATAGGGCCTATTTGTGAAAAGGGTTTGCCTTCAACACGTGCCGCCGCCAAGGAGTCGTCTCTCGAAGCTCTTCTACTACTCGTCGAACTCGATGTTGCCGCCCCAGTCATCGAAGAGATTATCCCGGCGCTTGCCAACAAGCAACCCAAGGTTGTCGCCGCGGCTATTACCGCCCTGACCGCAATCTACCACAACTTCGGATGCAAGACAGTCGACCCCAAGCCCGTGTTGAAGGTCCTCCCCAAGGCATTTGGTCATGCCGACAAGAATGTCCGTGCTGCCGCGACGAACCTTGCGGTCGAATTCTACCGATGGCTGCGCGAAGCCATGAAGCCCATGTTCTGGGGCGATTTGAAACCCACTCAGCAGACCGACCTCGAGGCGCAATTCGAAAAGATCAAGGCCGAGCCAGCTCCGAAGCAAGAACGATTCTTGCGCTCACAACAAGCCGCCATGGCACGTGCGCCCCCGCCCGGAGCGGACGACGAGTACGATGATGGCGGAGACTATGGCGAGGAACCAGCCGAGATGGATGCCTTTGACCTGGCGGAACCCCAGGATGTCTTTGGCAAGATCCCCGCCAACTTTAACGAAGCCTTGGCCTCGTCCAAATGGAAGGAGAGAAAGGAGGCAGTGGAAGGTCTCTACGCGGCAATCAACGTGCCAAGAATC
The DNA here is from genome assembly GCF_030867785.1 of Colletotrichum acutatum. Lineage (NCBI taxonomy): Eukaryota > Fungi > Ascomycota > Sordariomycetes > Glomerellales > Glomerellaceae > Colletotrichum > Colletotrichum acutatum. Next base: position 5,328 of record NW_026849077.1, read on the forward strand.
AAGGATGGCGACTTCAACGAGATCAACCGAGGGCTGGCAAAGTGCATGAAGGACGCCAACGTTGCGGTTGTGACTCAAGCCGCGCAGTGTATCGAGGTCTTGGCCAAGGGATTGAGGCAAGGCTACGCGAAACACCGCACTACTGTGATGCAACCCATTATGGAACGCTTGAAGGAGAAGAAGGCAACAGTGGCGGATGCTCTCGGCGCCGCGCTTGACCAAGTCTTCCTGGCGACAAGTCTGACTGACTGTCTCGAAGACATCAACACCTACCTCGTCCACAAGAACCCCCAGATCAAGGAGGGCACCATGAAGTTCCTGATTCGTTGCCTGAGAACGACACGCGATGTGCCGAGTAAGCCGGAGATCGCGTCCATTGTCGAGGCGGGCAAGAAACTGTTGACCGAGTCCAGCGAGGGCCTCCGTTCAGGCGGTGCTGAGATTTTGGGCACTGTTATGAAGATCATTGGCGAGCGCGGTATGGGCCCGCACATGGAAGGCCTAGACGATATCCGCAAGACGAAAATCAAAGAATTCTTCGAGACGGCTGAAGTCAAGGCAAAGGAGAAGCCGAAGGCACCCCCGCCAGCTGCCAAGGCACCGCCTCCAAAGAAGGTCGTCGGAGGGAAGAAGCCCCTGGGCATGAAGAGACCGGCCATGCCGGCGGCAAGCGCCCCGCCGCCCGTCGACCCGGAACCCCTCTCCCCGCAAGCTTCATCTCGTCCCAAACCCGCAGGCACGAAGATGGGCATGCCAAAGCCTTCGGGCTTGGCCGGCCTCAAATCGAAGCGCCCCCTGGGTGCGCCAGCGGCCGGCTCTCCTCGACGCCCTGCTGCCGCACCAATTATGCCCGACGATGATGAGCCTGCCCCTCCCCCGCCTCAGCCTCGCATTGGCCTCGGCAGAGGTGGTCTTGCAGGACGGTCCCTTGCGAAACCTGCTGCCGCTCCTGTTCAGATGCCCCCTGCATCGCCGCCGCCGTCCAGTGGACTCACGGCAATGGAGCGGGCTGAGCTCGAAGAACTCAGATCGGCAAACGAGCGCCTGACACGCCAAGTGGAGGAAATGAGGCATGAAAGGAGCAAGTACATGTCTGAGATTCAAGAATTGAAGAACCAAAACGCCGGTCTGATCGAAGACCACACCCGCGATGTCCTCAGCATCAAGGCCAAGGAGACGCAGTTGGTTCGTGCGAGAAGTGATGCAGAGGCCACAGAATCAACGAATGATCGTCTCCGACGGGAGCTGGACCGCCTTAAGAGAGCGCTCAACCACGCCGAGGCCCTGAACTCGAGGACAGGCATGGGCAGTCCTGGTAAGATAGCACCTTCTTCTACTAGTGTGTGGCCATGTACTGATTTAGTCGCAGGTCTTGCTTCGCCTACACACGACGACGCTGGTATCTACCGCGACGCATCCTACGGCTCATCTTCTGCTCGACACAATCGTGTTAGTTACGCCAGCAACATGTCTGAGGAGAAGGAGAACGGAGATCATCACTACCCTCGCTCAAAAGCACTTAGTCCCGAACTTAGGTATACGGGCAGTGCATCTTCCGGACGCGGCAGCCCTGCTAGAGGCTACAGGAGCTCTGCGGCCACCCCCGTTGATGATATACCGGCACCATCATACTCGTCTGGCGGCGGTGGCGGCGGTGGAGGCGGTGGCATGAACTCGAACAACAACGGTGTGGAGAGCTGGAAGCGTGCAGCTGAAGTGACCAGCCAACTGAAAGCCAGGATTGAACAAATGAAGGTCAGTTCACCTCTTGATCCGGTGTCATCTATTCCACATCACTAACAATTCTTAGGCGAAGCAAGGATTTGCCCGTCCTTGAGCTCGACCACTGAACCACCCGGTGCCAGATGGCCCGCTAAATACTGACGTGAACATGAAGAGGAGCTTTGTTTGGGGTTCGTAATGGTCACGGTTCAAAGGGAGGGGGGGGGTCCTGCGTGTTCTTGGTTGCATATCACTGGCGTCGGAAGCATACCCCATACCTCATCTTCGGCCTGCAGTTAGGACAGGCAATTTTCGTCTGTATGAGTTATGCATTTTCACCTCTATTGTCGGCTCGCTTGTATAACCTCGAGGGGCGCGAGTGTACTTAATTAACGATGATTATGAATAAGAGTCTGCGATACCAGTCACTATCAAGGTATAAGAGCCTCGGCAGTTGCTATCGTGTTATTGTCGCTTTCATCACAACTATACCATCGTATCTAGTTAACCAGGATACGAATTGCATCTGCGAAAGTTCACTGCCTTCACAAAACGATCCCTATTTTCATCCATTTCTTTCCCATCCCATTGTCCAATACGCCCAAAATCAAAACCACCCTCCCAAAATTCCCAAGATTGCACGACAATATACCTCCCAAGCTTGATGTACGCAAATAACTCGCTGAACAAGCCGATAAACACAAGACAATGTTGCGTACAAGCCGAGAAACGCAAGTCGAGACCGCCATCAACCAGGCCTGATTTTCCCTACCCGGCGCCTCAAGCGAAGTCCTATCCTTAGAATCGGATAAAACGCCTAAACCATCCACCCGTACTATAATCAAGCATGAACTTTGGAATGTACTTGGGCTTCGGTTCCACATCCTTCGCACCCTCATCCCCTTCCTTACCCGTCTCCCTCTGCACCTCCTCCACCTTGGCACTCTTCCCACCAGCAGGCACCGTATGAACAGAAGGTCTCATGATATGAACATTTACCTCGACCGGATCAACCTGAATATGCGAGCGTTTCTGTTTGGCGATATTGATCCGTCCGTCTTGTTCCTCGAGCAGCACGTCTCGACGCTTTGTGAGGAGAGACGAGGTAAAGTGCGAGGATGATTGGATTCTGCTGATGACGCGGACGGGGTCTACGCGTAGGGCGGAGAGGTCGACGTTGTCTACGCCGATTTTGCCCGTGTGGAGGCCGAGGTCGTGGGGGGGTGGTGAGTCGGGGGTTGGGGCGAAGACTTTGTTGTCTTTTGCGGTGGGGAGGGCGAGGGTTGTTGGGAGGAGGAGGGCGAGGAGGGATGTTGTTAGACGCATTGTTTTGTGGTGTTTAGTTGTGTGATTGTTGTGATGATGGCTTCAGAGTCGAGCGACAGTGACAACTATCGCGGTTTCTTGGACTTGAGGGTTGAGGAGTGGGGGAGTTCCAGAGGCCGGGAACTTATACCACCCACCGAAGACGAAAGAAGCTTTTTCTCCATGATTCCACCGGCCGCATCAAAGTTGGGATCGGGAAAAAGAGGGGATCGCAACAACAGTCCAAACAACTCGCACCTGTGCGGTGTGGTGCGGGCGTGCCGCGTGCGTACGTGTGGGCCACAACGGTGTCAAGTGTCATTGACTGCCAGTTTTGACACCTTCTGGCTGCAGACTGCCGGGGAAAGTTCATTAGTCGGTAAGTTGAGGAGGCGTATATACTGCACAGTACGGTAGTCAGTGTTTTCCCGAAGGCCGGGGGCCGTGGGTGAAGAAGAGGGGTTTGCGAAAGGTTCTTGGCAGTTGCCTGGGGATTTAGGTGAGGTCATCGTGTGGTGGAAACATCAGACCAACGTTCTCACTCTGGTGTTTGGTTTCGGAGCGTAGAGCGTGTTAGAAGGTTTTGGAAGTCGGTGGGGGTTCCCTGACTTGAGATTTCGGTGGTGTTATTGTGTGAGGAGGGGGAGCTTTGACGTTGGAAAGTCCGGATGAGAAAGCTTGGTTCGGGGGGCCGAGAGGGGACGCCGGGTTTACGGCCCCGCCTGATGCGGGCGATGGGTTGCTAGCCGACGTTGACTTTTTATTGTAGACCACTTACCTAGTAGTTAGGAAAGTAGTTAGTTGTGCTTGACCGAGTTCTCTTTCTTTAACATCTCGTCTTCATCTTTGGCAAAACACCTCACCTTTCCCTCATTGTCACAACGCAACTCTGGCGCAACTTTGGCCGAGTACTCAGGAGAACCACCTCATGGGTTACTACAAGTGTAAACACATCACCAGGACACTCTGAGCGACCAGCCCCCCCCCCCTGGTCTGGGAATTGAGACTATTGGAAGGGGGTCTTGTCTGTGCCTTTTGAATGCAATTTCTCCCAAGATACAGTAAAGACTAAGTTGATTATCTTGAGAGGGCCCATCAATCGGCCGACTCAGTTGCCGTTGGCCCAACGATCGAAAACAAATGTCACTTCAACAGAAGCAAGATTCATTAGGAGTGTGAGCTCCATCACGTCCATATGCGTTCGCGACCCTCGAAGGCTGTGGTGTGGCGAAGGGTTTGACAATTATTGAAAAATGAAACATTGCTTTTTGCAAATAATTACAAGGCTTTTTCCATAGGTGTGGTTCGCCAGTAGGCAACCTTCAAGGCGCCCGACTAGGCGGTCTACTTTCTCTAGCATGATGAGCCAGTAATGGCGGTTAGTAAAGGTGACCAAAAGGCCGACCTGCAGGTCTGCCTTGTCATCTGGTCAGGGGTAAAAGCGCCTAAGCCTCCAACTCCCCTGGCGCCAGGCACGTCCAACAAGGATGATACGAAGCTGAAAGACTTGGAAGCCTCGATCCCCAGGAGGGATTTCGCCGGGACGTTTGCCTTCTTGTAAATACTGGTGACCAGTATCTTTTATGCGGGTATCTCAAGACAGTATCACTCCTTCCAAAATTCTTCCTCCAGAGCCGCTCCCGTCTTTCAGATATCCTCTGCGAATCAGAGTGACCAACATGGCCGACCCTCTCAGTATCGCTGGCTCGGTTGCTGGATTATTGGCCACCGCGGTCAAAGTATACAACACCACCTACAATTTCGTCTCCAGCGCCATCGATGCCCCCGAGTCCGCGATGCAAATGTTTCAACTAATTGAAGAGACGAAGATAACTCTGTCTTCTGTCCACAAGCTGCTTCATTCCATCGACAGCTTCCCCAGTTCCCGCAAGAACATGATTCAGCTCGATCACCTTTCCATCGTCATCACGCATTCAGTGCTGACCCTTTCAAAACTCGAATCCATCGTCTGCCAGCAGGATGGGCTGCGGTCCCGGATGAAATGGGCGCTGTGGCACGAAAAGAAGATCCTGGCTCTTCTTCCCCTATTGGAGTCTCAGAAGTCAACATTGGCTGTAATGGTCACAATCCTAAACAGGTGAGTAGCAGATAGTCAGAGGTACTGGGTATTCTAACATTGATTCATCTTGTCGTAGCGAGACCCAAGAAGAAGCGATTCGCTCTCAAGCCACTATGTTGGCCAAAGTGGACGAAATTCTCGAGCAAAACCGAACATTGGCCGAAAATTTGAAGCTGCTTGACAGCGAAGCATCGTGGGACACAAGGTCTGTCAAGTTCATGGACGATGCGTCCTCAATAATGAGTAGACCTGGATCTACACAAAGTGTTATCTGCGGATCCCCTTCATCCGTCTTTCGGAGGCCACAACCTTTGGACGGATCACCGATCACGACGCTATCAAGAAGGAATTTCGAGCTCGACCTGGGCCAATCGAGGGTTTATAAACGGACCCAAGACCGCGAAACAGACAGATCCTCATTCACAACATCCAACGCCCCCACGAGTGCTTGGAGTATGCTCTCAGGTCTCAGCATCAGCAACATTTCCATTCTGTCGGCGTTTAGATTGCCAATCACTCTCAAGGAGATGAACAAGATTGCACCAGGGTCAATATTTTCAAATCTTTTGATGGAGCAGCAATCCATGGAAGACCGGACTGGCCCCAGACCATTGGCACGTAGCGACTCCCTGTCTCGAGCCGTCATCAGGGGGAAAAGACTGGCGGGGACATTTGCTTCCAAATTTGATCAGTCTGATGACGTCGCGTACAGAAAGCTCGAAATTCAATATGAAGGGTGGACAACTGTCACGTGAGTACTTCATCTCCTCTCCAAATGGCTTTCATGTTAAGGAGTTTAGTGTTGTCATAGTAGGAGACTCTAAATCGCTTAAGAGTGAGATGATTGATACTTTTGTCAACCAAACATGGTTGATGTCATCATCCGAAAAAGATGTACACATCCCAAATCGTGCTCACTATTCTCGGCATGCAGTACGGTACGTGTCTCTGGCAACACCAAAACTCTTGTCTGTCAAAACTGTCCACGAATCACGTGCTGATATAGACAGTGTGCGTGGTAAATTACTGGGTCTTGACTTGCGTGACACGACAGGACTAGAAGGTGATCGCTCTCTCACGCAAGAGTTATACAAATATGCGGACGCATTCTTGATTCTCGTAAGCAAGGAGAACGTGGTGCGGGTCGAAATCCAAGACTTAGTGAACGAAGTCTCCGGAGCGCGACCGGATGCCCCTTGTTTTCTGGTCGTGACGTATCACGGTCATGAGCTCTTGGAAGGCGTCCCTGGATTGAAACGCATAGGCGGCGTCGCAAGATCCTTCCTTGATTCAAGAGTAAAATTATTGTCCTGTGCTGTGAATCTCCCAGGGAGCGTTGCAAAAGTGCTCGCACAGGTAGGCTTCATGTCAGGGCCGTTGATTCCATGGCGTATAGAGCTAATCAATCTCCGCGCAGGCCATTGTAGCTGCGAATCGTAGGGGTCTTAGGAGCTTGCTCGAAGTCCCCAACTCGCCTCAACTGTCCAAGGTTACTATCAAGGAAGTAGAATTCACAGGTATAGAATTATCTATTCAGTAATAATATCCTTTAGTATTGAAAGAGACAAAAGAATCAAATCATAGCACAATCGGTTGAATATGGATTGTGTAAAGCTTGTACTACCATTGAAGAAGAGCCTCATAGAATCGAGATACCAGACCTCATTGAGATATTTGAATTAGGTGGCTTCCACCGAAGGCTGTCGATAATAGAGGATTTTTCAAATCATATTCCCGCTTTTGATTTGCGCTGTTTGCTTTCTTCCAAAACTCCACTTTCACTGGAAAGGCTATCCATCTCAACGTCAAACTGTGAGTATCTGCTACGCGGCCCTCGAGAAATACTGGGGTGTGTGCTTTCCTTCACTCTCGACCCTTCCGAGGCAATGAGTCTCGGTGCCATTCCCCGAAAGAATCTGCGCAGGGTAGGCATTGATCCGCATGTGATGAATAGATTCACCTCGACAAAACTTTAAGCGGGAAGTCGTTAGTTACAAGCCTGGCATATGGAGGGCTGTGGAGGAGGATGGGATTGAGGACTTACGACCAGACATTTGCCGGGGCTGCTACCCATGGAATATCGTTGGATGAAAGAAGTGACTGCAAGTAAATCATACGGACGACAGATGTTGTAACAGTTCTGGGCAGGGAATCAGTATACCTCTCCTCGATAGGCTGGAATGTGGTACTCATACATGGATCCAATGCCAAACATGAGCACGGCGCCGACTTTGACAGCTGGCCGCATCTGCAAACGAAGAACCATGGGGATTGGTATGATGAAAAGGACAACGTCAGAAACAATGTTGGAAACGGCGATGGCCATGTAGAGCTCTGCTGAGTTTAGACATGTTCCGGGGGTGTACGGGTCCCAGTTTGTGCGAATGGGTTGACAGTGGAAAAGGAGAAGTGACGCGATGATGACAGTGTATGCAGCAACCATAGCAATGGCTGTCAGTATCGCGTTTCGGTACCATCTTTGTGGTGAAATATTGAGATAGGCGGTCAGAAGCGAGGTTTTCGTCAAGCCGTTGCAGGTAATAAACACCGGGGCAACAATATAAGAGCTCTATGGGATATGTCAGAATTGAAGGCAAATTGACATCGACAGCATCCATTTCGACATCGACCAGAACACTCACCAGCATATGCTTCTCGTATATCTGTATGGACATCTCGAAGGCGTGGTGACCCAAACCCCCTATCGATATAGACCCTGAAGTACGATATCAGTGTCTTGATCGAGCCCCGAGAACCTGAAGGTATAGCATCTTACATATTTGCACCGACTGCATAACAACAGAACAAACCTTGAGAGAATCAGTTTCCTTCGGGGTCACATAGCGGTGTGTCAGATGTTTACCCATGCGAAGAATATCAGAACTGTGGGGAATGAACGTCAACAACAGCATGGTTGCGTGATGCCAAGTCACTCACAATCGTCGATCTTTGGGCCATCGGATAGACAGAACTTCGTGTAGAATCTCTGGATCAGAGTCAAAAATGCCAAGGGCCCCAAGATTCCAAACACCAGATAATGTTCGAGCACTTTTTGTTGTTGCGGATGCTCCAAATCTACCAGGTAACCCTCGGGGGCTTTGATGACAGTTGTGATGCCATTAGTGGCTGGAAACTCGGCCATGAGAATGACCCAGTGTTGACGATCTCAGAAGCCCAACGGAGAGGAAGATAAAAATTCAGAAAAGACAGACTGACGAAAAAGCCATCCCTACATACTACGCGAACAAACAGCTGCAACCCTCAATATTTAAGCATTGCGCACATTCCATTCTCTGATCTGCTTGGGCTCTGATCTTTCATTGTGCTCACCTTATCACGGCAAATGACGAGTATTCGGTCCTCAGATTATATTAAACATGACTGATGTGACTGGGAAGGGCTCTGAGGAGGCGGGCTGAGCTATCACATTGCTGTTATCTGTCAACCAACAGGAGCATCGCCCCTGGCCTGGAGAACTGCATGGGCCCTTGCTTTCGGATGGACCTTGTTCTGTACATATTGTCACGCATCAGATGGCCAAGCAACGCAGGACAGGGCTGCCTACCTGCAGCAAGTTTCGCGAATATTAGTTGAACATCCGGACCGATGTGATACCTGGTTACTCAAACCCTTGCGTTCTCAACCGGCGTGGATCGAATGACCGTCCTGCGAGAGCATGAGTGGCACAGTTGGTAGATTCTGGACCACGAGTCTAGACTCTCTATTGATCAACCGCGAGAACCGAACCATGAGATACTCATCATGCCAACGACGCAAACAACAGCAACCCTTGCAGCCAATCTTAATAGAGCATGGTATTGTGAACAATATTGGATTCCGACAACCTGAGCTGGAGCCCCGGCCCGGAACCCACCCAAGATCGAAAGACATAAAGGCTCAGATCCATTCCATTCTTTCTTTCTGGAACCCCAGGAGACACAAGTCAAGTCCAGGTACTCGGGCACCTCTTCGTTCTTTCTCACTCTCATCTTCAACCTAATCTCAGCCAAGATGGTCCGCCTCTCCGTCCCGCTCACCATCGCAGCCACGCTGATCGCCAGCGGTATGGCCGCATGCTCAAATACTGGGCAGGCGCAGATGGTCACCTACGTCAAGCGAGCGACCAACTTGACCCAGGAGCAGTTCTGGGATTACTGGCAGACCCAGCACGCCCCCAAGGTCGCCCCCTTGGCTGTGCACTTCAACATCACGCGTTACCAGCAGGTTTGTGAACTGGAACCCCGTATTTTGCACTACTGCGAGCCAGCAAGGAGCATAAATTGATCCTGTCATAGATCCAAGTCGGTGGCCAGATTCTTCCCACCGAAGCAGGTTCAACCGTGCCAGCGTCTACCGTCCCTGTTGACTTTGACGGCATTGCCATGTTCCTGTACAAGTCTCCCGCCGTCCTCACGGCAATGCTTTCTCACCCTTACTACCTTGCTGTTGTTGAGCCTGACGAGCATGTCTTCATCGACAAGGGTGCTTTTGGTAACGGCATGGTCGCAACATTTGTTGGTACCGACATCGAGATCGTTGATGGGAAGCAGGATGTGTGGGTGGGAAGTCAGGCTACGCGGGAAAAGTTTCAGAAAATCTTTGAGTCGTACCTGTAGGGCTTGGGTGGAAATCCACCATTTATTTCAACTTAGATTTTGCAAGAGAGAGCAGCCTGCCGTATAGAGTAATTTAACCGGAGACCCGAGTACATGTAATAATCCAGTAGATGTGTTGGCTCTTCAATCCTATTACATCACTTGACCGCGTGAAATCCGCAAGTCTACTCCCCACTCATGTACATGTCGCTCAATGGCAATGTGCTGCCAATTCATCTCTCTTTTCTTTGATGAGAAATGACTTGTATGATCTTGGCGATAGTGGCAACAAGGCTCCCGGCAGCTTTGCGGAATGTGTTCTGAAATGGGAGAATGTGCTGTTGGTTGTTGTCAAATCATCGCATCAAATACGACGGGTCACATGCGGTCGAAGTTCTATCCCACATCACCGTCATACCCCGGGCGGAAGTGGATCCGCGGCGACGGAGGCCATATCCGTCTCTCCGGTTGGGCTCTTCAGCAAGGGTCGTGGGGATCAAGGCCAATTTCAACACTGCGTGTAAGAGCAAATGGAGTCTGCAAGGGGACCTATCGGAAAGTCTTTCCGCTTGGGATAGTGAAGGGTGTGGAGTGTCTTTCGATTCTGCATGCGGACAAGGACCACGTAAACCCCTGGCAGACCATTTTCTGTTGGAACCGGGGGCAATTCTATTTCACAAGCCTTTTGAACCGGGGACCATCAATGTCTGCTCATAAACACGGATAAATTCCGCATGATTACTGAGCATAGAGAAAAAAAAGTAAGAAAACAGATGAAGACAGCCGTAGTACATCAACTTTCGGACATGACAAACAAGAGCGTCAGCCAAGTCAGAGACATGTAGCCGTCTAGCAAAAGAACGACCCCAAGAACAAAGATAGGAGCAAAAGAGGAGGCTCGCCAGTATGCGAGCAGCAGGTGACCAGGGTCCATGTCCATCTAGTACCTATCTGGCGTGAACTTTGTGCCTGAACCAGGAGACATTGCTTACAACAAGGTACTTGCATGCGAGGAGTGCTCTGATGGCTCAAATATTGTTTAATAGAGGAAAGAGGATTTGTACGTATGAATGAACCTTGCAGATTGGATATCATTTGGCTGCAAGATGATCACACCAGTTTCTTTACTTGGCTGAGAGACAAACCCAGTGACTGTCCCCTCTCCTATTATGCTGCTGGGTCGGAAGCTCGCGATGCATTGTGGCAGGGTACCGGCTCCTAAAGGATCTTCGGTGCTTGTCTGGTTTCTCCACAGACCATGAACAGATTACTCAGTTCTTTGGGAAGCCTGTCACCCTGTGTACTGGAAGCGAGAATAATGTCACAATGTGATCTGCTATAGCCTATGAGTGAAAGACGCAGCAGTATGGGCAAATCTAAGTTGCTGCAACAAGGTATTTCGGGTTTACTCGTCTAACAGAAGTAAGATGTATTATATTCGATTTCAGTAGATACTGGAAAAGCGCAGTCTAATTAGTGGTGCCATTATGGAGGAGCATGCTTGTGGACTGGGCCAGAAAGATCATCATCAAAAATGCGTGCATACTCGCGATCCAGCCCTCTTCATGAAAATTTCCGAACTCCTGCCTCCATCTCCGGAGTCGGTACTGGACTTGCATGCTCAGATACGCCAGAACACCACTTAAAGAGGAGACTGAATGACCGGGTACTTGGAAAACGCAGGTGCGTAGACCTGAAATGTGATCAGTAAGATGTCTCATACAGGAAGTAAGATATTGCAGGATACGTACCGACTTGCAGCGAGCATTGAAATCGCCGGTTGACCCCTTAATGGCAGACAACTCGTCTCCAGGGACTCCAAGCTTGACCAAAGGCCCAGACTGAGGCGACCCCTTGGCCCATCCAGGCCCGGCAGTCGGGTTCTTGATCCAGTCCACGAACCAACTATGGATGGAATCAGCCAGCGCCTGCTGTGCCTCAGTTACGCCCGTAAGTGAATCGAAGCACTCGTTGCCACCATGGAAGAAGGGCACCTCGGTTCCGTGTGTGGGTGCCGTGCCCGGAACCCCAACCACGTTGTCGTATGCTCCGAAGAACCTATAGACCCAGGTGTCTTGCTTGGCACTGCGCAGGTCAAGAAGATAGTCGACGGCGCAGTTGAAACGGGCGTCGCCATACTGGGTACCACTTCTGAGGGACTCTGTCTCATAATCAGAAGCATTATACGCTAACAGTAGGACGTCGTCTTCAATGTGTGCACTATCCGCATCGAAAGTGTTGATCCAAGAGCTGAAGTTGCTGTTTTCGGCACCATACACCAGGCTAAAGATGGTGCCCTCACCATCAGAAGTCCCCGTAAGGAGGGGCACGTGTGATGCATACTGGCCGGCCGCAAACCTTGCAGCATAATCAGATTGCCTTGTAAGGTTATCAATGACGGGAGTGAACCACGTGTTGAAGGTTGAGTTGAAGTCAGCTGTCTGGAAAGCGTACGAGTCGACGCTGCGCAGGCACTCGACTTGGTTATCCCCTGCCTTCGGACAGCCAACCTCAGCTGCTACGGCATCGAGTGCTTGATCGACTGGCGCGTATGCCGGCCCGGACATGGCATTTGCGCTCATCTGCACTGCTCCCTTGAGCCACGAATCTGGGTGATTCCAGAGGTAGTGATCGACCTGCACGGCTCCGGACGAATGACCACCGAATACAACATGATTGGGGTTGCCTCCGAACGCATGGATGTTATCACGGACCCAGTCGAGTGCCATTTCGACGTCCAATATACTGAAGTTTTGTGATTCCCCGGGAGACGCTGAGCCGAGTTCTGACGAGTGCGGCGAGGCATAGATACTCTCGCGGGTGTTGAAGTTGACGTATATTACACCGTTGCGGGCAAAGTTGGACCCTTGAAGTTGAGGATTGCTGCTGGAACCAGTGACCATTGCGCCTCCATACATGTACACGAACACAGGCAAGTTCTCGCCCGTAGAGGGTGCCCAGATGTTGAGGTTGAGGCAATCCTCATCTTGCTGGCTGTAGAGAGCGCCAGACATCGCTTGAGGGCAAGTAGGACCATAGGAGGTTGCGATCACCGTCGTGTTGGACTTTGGCACATCTTGCGGCGCCCTCCATCGGTTTTCGCCAGCTGTTGTGGCAGCAAATGGGATGCCTAGGAATACCGAGTTGCAACTTGCGTCATGGTATCCCTTGACCAGACCTTTGGATGTGCGGGCGTGAGGCGCAGATTGAGTTGCGTTGCTGCAAACGCTTGCCAGGACCGAGGGCAACAAGCCAGAGAGCAACATGGCAAGGGCCGCAGCTGATGGCGACATGTCGTTGAAGTGCATATTGTGTCAATCGGCCAATACCTTCAAGATGTAGAGAACGTGAAATGCATATTGACAAGATGGGATTCCCGGGAGAAAAGGAGACGGTTATCCAGCACCGTTTTCTTCAAGGTGGATATCAATTACAAAATACGACCTCAAAGCCTTGTCAACCCCACTGAAGACCGTTCTGGATTAGCCCATTACAACGGATTTTCGGTGATGTTGCAGCGATCTCCAAGGGAGTTAGTTCAGCCCCAGGCACATTTATGCTTCTTTTCAAAGTTTGCATGATCTTCTGTTCCCCAGATGCTGATTTCCCCTTGTCCTAGAATAGTATTTTTCAATAGAGCTGATGGTAATGAGTTGCAGACTTTCAAGCATCCTCACATTCAACTGAGTTGAGGGAGCAGGGGGGATGACGAGGTTACGTAAATCGCCATAAGCACCGTCAGCAAACCCCCTGGTATTACGGATGACTTGCCAAAAAGAGTGAGGTGAGCGAGCAAAAACATGACTGGCTTTTCGAAAATATTCTCAGCTCATGGCCTCAATAGTCCGGTTCTTCTCGCCTTTCTCGAGCAGCCAAGTTTCTCTCCTTTGTCGCTATGATTTTGCGGCGAGTAATTGGCGTTTTTCTCCTTGTTGACAGGCAGTGACTACAACTCGTCTTTCTCGTTTCTGGGCGGATTAAAAGTCTTCTTCTTCGTCATGCCAGCCAGGATGTCGACAATCAAGTCAGCGGCAGCGACGGAAGTTGTCTCAGCCACAGAGTCATAAGGCGGGCTGACTTCAACGACATCAGCACCAACCAGGTTGAGTCCTTCAAGACCCTTGAGGAATCGCTTCAACTCTCTCGTTGTCCAACCGCCTGACTCTGGTGTTCCAGTAGCTGGAGCAATGCTCGGATCAAGGACTGTAGCGTTGTCAGTTAAACATTCGTCATGATAGGACGGCCCCAACTTGCCATCAATGTCGATGGAAAGATACACTGGCGTATTGCCGACTGCGTCTCTGACTTTCTTGACAATGCCACTCATGCCAATATCGTCAATCTCATGAGCTTCAATTATGGTGAATCCGACAACATCTCTGTCGATTTCATAGTCTTTCGGGCTCTGCATTATGTCAGATAAGTTGATCACTGTGAAACTAATATGAATCGCTACTCACAAAGAGCTTGGTCCTCAGACCACCATGAACACTCGTGCCCTTGCTGATGCACCCTTCTCGGCTCGCATGCCAGAAGAAGGTTCCATGGGTAATGGCGGACTGGTTCGAAACGATTCCAGTGTAGCCTTCATAAGGATCCCATCTGCGCATGAGCATTGTTAGTGGTCGATGCCACAAGCCAGGAGCGATTGATGAGAAGAGCCTTACGTGTCAAGGTGTGAATCGAGATGGATGACGGAGATGGGTCCATAAACGGTCTTCAGACTGCGAAGAATCGGCAAGACTATAGAGTGATCACCTCCGAGGCTGATGATACGGGGGTGTTCCCATTCATCTAGAATGGAGGTTAGCGGTTGTGGTTACTCTGCATGCCTGTTGTTACCAACACCAGTAGACTTACTCTGGTCGGTGGTCGGATGGTAGAGAATCTGTCGATACGCCTGTTCCATCTGTTTGAACGCATGGCTGGCATCGAACGGCGTGATGGGCACATCTCCACAGTCGATCTTTCACCGCGGTATTGTGTTAGTGTTACAAGGTCCATGAGGGTGTTCAATCAGATAAGCTCTCACAATTTCCAGCCCCTGTTCGTAGGGGTCAACCTCCCACACGGTATTGTAACTACGCCCTTTCTTCTCCCTGGACGACCCAGCCCGAATACCTCTCGGGCCGAAGCGAGCTCCGGGACGGTAAGAAGTAGAAGTGTCATAAGGGAATCCAAGAACGGCAATGTCTAGAGGCTGAACTCAAGGTCAGATGAAACTTCGCATGGCTTTTAGGCTGCAGGTAATTTACCTTGTTATGCGACTCCGCTAAACAACGTTGCCATTCCAAGTGCGCAAATGTCACAGGCTGGGAAAAGGGCAGATCTTTGTCTAGATCTGGGGAGAAGCTTAGCTAGGAACCTTGGAACCAATCACCGAGACGACTGAACAAACATACCTTCAAGGGGATATTGATAGTTCGGGCCAACATTCAGGGCAGCTGCAAGGTCAGCACCCGCGCAGAGTAGGATTGCATCTGCAAGACGCATATTGAACGTGAGTATTGGTTTTCTTGGCTTGAATGTTTCGCAATCGATCTGGCTTTGGTAGGTGACATTTTGGTATGATGCCCATCGTATGATTTGCTTAAATAATATCCGACAAGGCGTGCATGTTCAGATGACGACTGGAGTGAGGAGAACCAACGCCGATTCGAGGCCGATAGGTTGAAGCCTTGGTGCACCTATCAGACGGTTGGAGTTAATCAAAGGCAAGAGACTCCGACGGCTCCAACGGCCGGGAATAGGGCCCCCACATCGGTTAAGCCGACTCCTGGAAGTCAACTCCGATATCTCTGGGAATGTTTCACGCGCTATCATGGGCTAAGGCGCGCCTTTAGATAAGAGGTTGGCTTATCTCTTTGAGCTAGACAAATGAGTCGCGAATATCTTCAAAGTATGGTGAATTCAATATCTACAAGGTTCTTCAAGTATAAATATAAATGCAGTCGGGAGGTAACATGTCAAGTCGTTTGATGGTAGTCAGAGACTCAAGGTGAAGCTTTTCGGGAAAGCTTGTTCAATGAACCCTATCAACATCCCCGTCTCTAAACTTCTGCATCATTAATTCTCGAGCCGTCGCACTCTCCTTGTGGCGAACATCAGCAAGCAAATATGATGGAAACAAAGACAGAAGGCGACAGCGACAACAAGGCTGGAGGCCATGTTGCAGCATCATCCCACCCAGAATCCATCGAAGCTACGGAAACTGCAGAACTTTCAACTAAGCGCGGCCTCTCTGCCCGACATGCACAATTCATCGCTCTTGGTGGAACCATCGGCACTGGCCTCTTTGTCGGTTCCGGCAGCACCCTGGCCCGCGGCGGACCGGCTTTCCTCGTTGGCAGTTATGTCGTTATGTCGGCCTTGATCTACATGGTCTTGACTGCAGTGATTGAGATCTCGACGTATCTTCCGCTGCCAGGCGGCACCATGAACTACTACGGCAGTCGATATGTCTCGCGAAGTCTCGGTTTCATGATGGGATGGCTCTACTTCTACTCTTTTGCCATCTTCGTCCCCTTCGAGCTCACGGCATCAGCCTTGGTCATTGAGTACTGGAATCCGAACGTCAATAATGCCGTCTGGATCACAATTATGTTGGTTATGGTTGTCGGCCTCAACCTTCTACCTGTAAAGTTCTACGGCGAAACGGAGTTCTGGTTCGCTGGACTCAAAGTCCTGACCATCGTCGGTCTGCTGATCCTTTCAATCGTTCTGTTCTTCGGCGGCGGTCCATCCCACGAGCGCCTCTATTTCCGGTACTGGAAGGACCCCGGCGCTACCAAGGAGTTGATCGTTCAAGGTGACGCCGGCAGATTCGTGGCCGCTTTGTCAACTCTTCTTAGCAGTGTGCTCCCGTTCACCTTTTCGCCCGAGATGGTTGTTGTCACTGCTGGAGAAGTCCAGTCCCCTCGCAGAAACCTACCAAAAATCGCCCGCAACTTCTTCTGGCGATTGATTGTCTTCTACATTGGCGGCACCATTGCCATCTCCGTCATCTGCCCCTCTAACGCACCGGCCCTCACTAGCGGAAGCTCTGGAGCCGCTGCTTCTCCCTGGGTTGTGGGAATCAAGAACGCGGGAATCAAGGGACTCGATAGCGTAATCAACGCCGTCGTGGTTACGGCCGCCTGGTCCGCCGGCAACTCGTTCCTCTATCTAGCAAGCCGATCTCTGTACTCGATGGCCTGTGAAGGCAGCGCCCCGCGGATCTTCAAGCGGTGCACCAAGCAAGGAGTTCCCATCTACGCCGTCATAGCCAGCTCGTTATTCTCGCTTTTGGCTTACATGAACGTCAACTCCAACGCAGCAGACGTTTTCAACTGGCTGCTGAATCTCGTCAACACTGGAGGCTTCATCTCCTGGGTCTGCTGCGGAATCATCTACATCCGCTTCCGAAAGGCCTGCGACGTTCAGAATTTGCCGAAATCAGCTCTTGTCGCACGATCTTTCTTGCAGCCTGTTGGGTCATACATCTCGCTAGTCATATTCGGACTTCTGTGTCTTCTTAACGGTTTCACTGTCTTCTTCCCATCTCGCTGGTCCGTGGCAGACTTTCTCTCAGCGTACATCGGACTGCCTTTGTTTATCGTTATCTACTTTGTCCATCGATTTCTACATCGCGCTGATTCCTGGGCCATCTCCTCTCATGAGGTGGACCTCAAGACCGGACTTGCAGAGTTGGAGGCAGAGGAGTCATTGGAGGAGCCCAAAGAAGGGTTGCGGGCGCGTTTCAAGCGCCATGTAGGTCGATCTTAGGATATTGTCAGACGTATGAGTGGCAAGGCCTCGCAGTCTCCTGCCCGACTCTAGTCCGGCGCTAAGGAGTCTAAGAGACATGGGAGCGATATTGATTTAGGCACTCGATAAAACACTTGTTAATATCAGATAAGAAATGAACAACATTAGACAAGATTCTCTGCTTCATTAAATCGAGAAGTCATCATCTTCCCATTTTTCTTGACCTACCTTAGCTCCCCAACTTGACTTCACCATGACGCAGCAAGCCAAAATTCTCATAGTGGGCTGCGGCTCTGTCGGAACCATGTGTGCCTACGCACTTCAGATTTCCGGAGACGCGGAGGTCACTGCAATCCTACGTTCCAACTATGACTTAGTTCAAGACCACGGCTATCAAATCCACAGCATAGACCACGGGGAAATTGATGGCTGGAGACCCCATCACAGTGAGTCGCTTACCATTTACATATGTCCTAAACTTAATGATGTTGATGCGGCACAGTGGAAAGATCCCTCAAAGATGCTCTCAGGCATGGCCCTTTCGACTTTGTCTTGGTGACCATGAAGAACTTGCCCGATGTGTACTCGATCCCGGATATTATCCGTCCCGCGATTACAGCCCAAACATCAATCGTGCTCGTTCAGAACGGCATTGATATTGAGCAACCGTTACTGGAAGTCTTTCCAAACAATATCTTACTTTCAGGCGTCCCGTTGATAGGGTGCGAACTCAACGGCCGCGAGATGTTGCACAATGACCCAGATATTCTTCATATTGCGTACTGGCCAAACCCGAAGTTTACACCGGAGGATCAGAGCAACGCGTGCACCGCATTTGCTCAGATTTACAACAATGGTGGCGCCAAATGCAACATCCAGACGGATATCTCTTGGTTCCGCTGGCGAAAGCTCATCTGGAATGCTTCCTTCAATACCGTCTGTGCCATTACAAACTTGGACTCGGGCGTTGTTCAGGATGCCGGTGGTCTGGACACCCTGATCCGCCCAGCCATGAAAGATATCGTGGCAGTTGCTCGAGCAGCGGGGCATATGTTCTCCGATGAGATCCTGGATGACATGGTCGCATTTACGCCCAAAGAAGCCCGTTTGAAGCCGAGTATGCAGGTTGACGCGATAAGACAGAAGCCAATGGAGATTGAGGTGATTTTGGGGAATCCTATTAAAACAGCGAAGAAACTTGACGAGCCGGTTCCAACTTTGGAATTTCTCTACAGCGTTTTGCATACCAAGCAATGGGGTTTCTTGAATTTGGAGAAGTGAATCATATTTCCAATAATTCTTATGTGCTTATCGCAACCTATGTACAACAAAATTGGATTTTCCCGCCCTTATTCCCTACGTTGTTAAAAGGTGTATGGAATATTCCTAGCGACGGATGTGCACTCTCATGTTGCCGTTGCCCCAAGCGTTGTTCTGCCCGAAGACGAGACTGCCACGGGTGCAAGCGTCCATGATCTGGCCCGCCGACCGGGCAACATTGCCGCAGGGACTGGATGTGTCCCTGGGAGGGTTGCCACCGGTAGCAACACCGGCGATCTGAGCCTGGCCACGGTGGCAGAAGACAGTGGCGCTGACGACGGCCTTGCACTGCACATTGGCACGGGCAGCGATGAAGTCGATGCACCACACGGCATCAGCGACCTATGAAACGCGATCAATATCAGCGATTGCATCTTTATGTACGTATCATTGTGCGGTAAACACGCAACAGTCCTGTGATAAGTTGACGGAAGGGAATACGAAAGTAAATTACAGAAGCAGCGTTGTCGTTGTCGTTGAAGGTGCAGCTGACATCTTGCTGGCGTCTCTCAAGACCGTCTGGATAACAACAGTAAGCTTTTGGTTATCTTTCGCATGGGATAGCAAGAAGCCAAGAATGTATTACGAACCGCTTGAAGTCTGGTTAAATGCGAGAGCCATGGCCTCCTCGGGGGAAGGATGTTGGCCGTTGGGGTTGGCAATGATGTCCTCAGCCCACTTCTCGAAAGAGAAAGGGACGTTCTGCTCGGTCGCCTCAGCAGCAGTGGGGGCAGCGGCAATGAAGGGGACAAGGGCCAGAAGGCCGGCGGCGCGGATGAGGTTAACCATTTTGTGAGTGAAGAGACGTTGATCAAGATTGCTTAGAAGATGATGAGTTGAGGTAATGGTCTGAAGAGAAAAGGCACAGCGAAGAGTCCGCCATTAATCTATTTATACTCATTGAGATGGCATTCTTGAGGTGCCTTGAGAAGTCACTGAGGAGGACGTTCGACGAGAGGATGCCACGCTTGCCACTACTGGAAGTTTTTTGGACATCTAGAGTTGCCCCGCTGTCGAAGGATGTAGAGTTTCCGAGCATGGCTGGCTCAGCTGCAAGGAATTGAATCCTCACGATGGGGCTGATGTCGCCTCAAATCGTTAGTTAGATATTCAGTTTAACACATGCACGTCTTAGTCTCTTGGCCACAAGACTCGAATATAACCTCACTCTTACCATCAATGAGTCCTTGTCAGCAGGTTGAGGAGCTTGTATCCGAACAATAGGCCCGGTAAAGTGTTGGACCTTGATGTTGACAATCTCATATTCCTGCCCAATAGTTGAGTGACTGCGGGATACTTCTCGCGTTCCCGACATCTGCTAAGGCCTGGATTTTCACAGTGATTCTCTTCGTGTTCTACGCGAGCAATGGGGCGCCAAGTCTCGGCTCCCACTTGTGACATGGCAGCCCCAGTATCAAAGTCAGATCAACAACTCATGGGCAACAACGGGTGAGAGTGGCTACCCTTGGCAGCCTGCCATTATCTTGAGCTTAGGACCAGACTATAAGCAACACGAGAGACGCACCCATGGTTACCAGAGCCGGAAAGAGCCCAATTGGTCATCTCGCAATTAAACGCGGGGATCTTACTTAGGCTCCCGCAATCCGAGATCTCCGCAGGTTTCCCATAGGCTCGCTCGGGTGGTTTATATTAAGTTGAATGGGTCTCGGCACGACCCAGTGGCGGTGTATCAGCACTTGTTCGAATAAGCAGGTCCAAGGCGGGGAATTGGCTTGGAGAGGCATGGGGCGAGAGGACCCGCTGAAACGGCCCGAAGCGTGATACTTTTTGAAGTTTTCCCCCGGAGTCCTGACTGCGAGGAAACCTTCCGAGAACCTTCTAGTGCTCGACTTTACATCGTCGCGAGGATAGTGATTTATGACTATCAAGTCATGGGGTCGCCATCCCATCCTGGGAACATTTGCCACCGTCTTTGAAAGAAATAAATCTCACTTTCATCAACCCAAAGGACAACGTATCGGAGACGACCACCCAGCATGGTCGGGGCCAGGTAAAATCTTTACAGAGTCAGAAAGCACACAAAACAAAGCGGCCTACACTTCCTACGTTATTCTTTCATCAGAAGAACGCAGAAATTGGATAGGAGTGGTTTGATGCTGAACTTTGAGAGATAGCCCGTGACAGTCTGAAACCCTGGTACATTCGAACTTTTTCTACTCTAGAAGGCCGCCCAACAGCCCGTCTGCCATTTCGCGGGTCTTCAAGGATTTCTTGAGCCAGCAATTCCCATTATACCCCCCTGTGGTGTTCAGACTTCGATTGAAAACTGCTCCAAGGCACACTCTGGATCCTGTATATCGATTGTATGACGCACAAGCCCTGAAGCAATCCAAGTACGAGCGGGCCACAATGGCTACTATATCATTTGTTTCCCCTGGTGCGTAATTCGTCTTGCAATGAACCGTAAACTTTGCCTCTCCGTCGCATAATTTAATCGTTTCTGATTTGCCGTCTATGTTGGAACAGTGAGGGTCGAGTATCTCTATGTGTTGTGTTGGCACTTCTGATGAATTTCCGGTGGTGGAGGACAAGACAGACCTGGTCGTTGATCATTAGTCTATTAGACGTCTCATCAATCGTCAACCTTATCATAGAGAAGTCATACTCTCTTGCTTTTTTAACAGCTAACGTGCCACCCACACTACCGCTAATAGCTGCTGTCACCACAACCACGACTAGCAAAACACTAAGAACGAACGTCGCTGGCCTCAATCCGAGGATTGCACCCTTGTTTGTCGGAGAGTCTGGGGTTTCCGATTCCGAAACGTGCTGAGTCGGATGATCACATGCAAGAGCCACTTGCTTCTGGGTTTTGTCAGGAATACAGGCCTCGGGGTCATCCGGGATGTAAGCCTCAGGGCCGGTAGAGTCCATCATGTGCTCTTGTACCCCAATATGAAGCAGGGCATGAAATCTCAGACTCTTCGTCACGAAAGAAGATAGGAGCAGATATCAGTGTCAACGGAAAGTGAACTGGCAGAGGGAATAGGAGGGATGGAAAAGAGGAAGCCAACGACCAAATGTTGAGCTAATAATGAACTCACTGGTGTCAACATCGGCTGGTTATTCACACAGAACTGACTAGTCTTTAATTTCTAGAAAGTCAAAAGCTAGCAATTTCTCGTCTAAGTTTTAGTTTTTGAAACATTGCTGACCTTCAGAGAGGTCTGGTGATCGCTCATACAACCCGGACTGCCCTCATGTGTGACTGAGTGTACGATATACCGTCAAAGAGACTGAGATTCTAACACACCAACTGTAGCACATTGCTTATCTGGGGAAGTACAAGCACCTGAAGCTCGGAGAGAGTTTTGTACATGTCTGACTGTGCTAAGAGAATCAGGCCGGCTAGGCTTGAATGCTAGGGCTGTACTACACAGTGTATCGTTCTTTGTACGCGTTGGCCGTCGATCAGTTGGACAGCGTGTCAGGCCATTTTGCGTCAAAATCGTGTATCGAATCGAATTAAACGGAGCATTCGAATTACAATGTGCAAATTCTAGCAAACCATGATCTCGCATCACTTTCAGAGTCAAGGGTGCAACGTGAGAGTGGAGATAAGAGAAATGCCGGATGTGATGCACAACGATACTTCCCTCAAACGTTTGTTGAATATCAAGAAGTCAACACCACCCGCTAGACATAGAACATTCAGTAATCGGATGTGGTGTGACAAACCTCAGTGATTCTAAGATGTACTCAATCCTGGAACATCAAGTTTAATGATGCGTCTATGTTGGTTCGCATCAGCTGTTGTCGACATCAAACTCTCAATCATGAAGCAAAGGGAGGTGAACCTATGTGCGTGTCTTATACTCATAATGGAAGTCAATGATAAGTCGGGGGCATCGTTAACAACAAAGAAATCTCCTAGATGGGTACTAAAGCCAGTTCATATCCATAGTCCGGCAAAAACTTCATCCACATGAAATCCGGTGTAGTTGAGCGAGAATTACACTCGCCTCTCAAGATAGCCGCTGAGCGTATGTCCAGACGAGTCGCTTGCTGGCGACTGATACATCATAACTATAGGGATGTTTAGTTGGTGATCCCCGTTGGTGATCCCCATGATTCTTTTCACGCTGCTAGACACGAAGGAGGCTGAGTTATCCCATGTTTGAGGCTCACGTATATGTAGTCGGAAGTGGGTTGGCATGCAGTTAGACGACTTGGTGAGGTAGACTGGAAGGGGGCCAAGGTCGGCACGTTATGTCAGAGAAAACTTCGTAAGCAGATTGATAACTTATTGCAAGGCAGCAACCATCGCAAGGAACGTTAAAACCTCGAACTCTGGTGACTCCATCTCATTCTCTTTTGCGCTATATAGTAGGACAAACCTTCATTTCTACGAGCGACAAAGAGGATTAGAACTGTTTGTAAGTAAAACCTATCGACTATATGGTATTGTGGTCAGCAGATACCTGTTGCTTGTAAACTGTAGACGTCCTTCGTTCTATCTGAGTAAGGACTAATAGTCTACCCAGCATAGGTGTAGCGGTCATAATATTTACAAGAGGAGGGGACTAAATGCTCAATCCAGGATGCCACCCACAGCAGAATTATCAGATATCGACCGGGGACTAGTCGCATTTTTGAGCCAACAATTCCCATTGTTTGGGCCAATATTACCCAGATTCGCGTTGAAGGTCGCCGCGACGCATGTTTTCGACCCTGAGTTGCGATTATATGATGCACAAGCCCTGAGGCAGTCCAAGTACGAATAGACTACAACGGCAACAATGTCTAGAGCCCCTTTTGCTCCAAAACTCATGCCACAATGCATAACGAATTTGGCATCAACATCAGAAAGTGCAATTGTTCTCGTTTCGCCCTCCATGGCGGGACAGGGGAGCTGGATTTTCCCTTGTGTTGGAACTACTATCGGGCTATCGCTGTCCGTCGATGCAGGCACCAGCGAAGTGACTGTGGTCGTGACAACTGTAGTGGGCGATGCTACGGACGACATTGCATCGCTAAAAACCAATCATTAGAAATTTGTGGTGGAAGAAAGGAATTGACATTGAGCCATACTCTCTCGCTTTTTGGACTGCCAGTGAACCCCCAACGCCACCGCCAACAGCGGCTACCACTATCACTGTAGCCAGCAAAACACTAAGAACAAATGTCGCTGGCCTCAGTCCGCAAATAGTACGTTCGTTCTTAACGGGAATCGATGAATAAGTTTCAGGTGTTGTTGGCGCATAGTACGATGATTCATGTTGCCGCGGTTGTTCGGGAACTACTTGTTTGTGGGAAGTATGAGGAACGTACGTCTCGGGGCCGGAAGAGTCCATCATACGCTGGAACTTCTGTGTTCAGGATGAAGGAAAGGCATGGACTTTGTTCTCGAGAACGTCATCCAGGAAGAAGAGAAGAAGAGCAAGAAGAAACAGGAAAAAGGCACGTTAGGCAAATTGACACCGCTTAAACAGCAAGGGATGGCTTATGTAGTATCTCACTCACTTACAAGGAGACACAGGATCTCGAAGGATCTTGCAGTCATTGGCACTATCTCGACATCCGTGGAAGTTGAAGACCAGGGACCCAACCAGAGCTGCGCACATGTCTCACTGGGCTGTGAGGATCAAGCAGGCTGAACTGAGGCGCAGAGACTGTGCTACACACCATCATGGCATCTCGCGTATCTATTCGTTCATTTTGCAGCAGGTGAGACGCGCTTGCATCAAGGTCATCAATCCGAACCAATCATTCTGAACTGGGGGCCAAAAGTCCAACCTGAAGCTGACGCCCAGAGTTCGTTGGAATTAAACATAGTCAACCTCAGGGCTCGGCAGGCAGGGTTTATCTGATGATTCATAGGCCACTTTCATCTGGCCAGAATTGGTCAATTTACGATCTGCCTTGTGTAGAAAATCGATGTTAACTGGTAGCACTTGGTGATATTTGATTGCACAGATGCCCTACCTGCCCCGCTATATCGTGCCCTTAGTCACAAATTGTGCGCTTCCAAACATGGCAGCTTCGGGCTTACTACGTCGAAGGAACCCCCCGTCTTTTTGGAATGATAGATTATAAATCCGAGTTTCGAAGCTAGAGAGACTACCGAGGAACTATCTGTGACTTGCACATGTTTCTAACAGTAAATAGACGTTGAAAGTCGCCGGTGTGCCTCCGAAAGTCATGCAATGCAACAAAATTAGATCTTCCCAGAAAGTACTCTTCAAAGCAAAGTTCATGAGAGAAAGTCTCCGCCTGACATGGCCAGTTCATATTCGTAATCCGGCTGGAACTCCAACCACATGGCCTCAGGTGTAGTCAACCGGTATGTATACTCAGCTTCGGCATCAGGACAAAGGTGCTTCTCGATCCCCGATGCTACAGCAGCCTCTGCAAGAAGCTGTATGCGACAGGAGTTTTCCATCAGGGTATACAGGAACGCCGCCTCATCGACCGTCTTCCCTGTCGTCACGAGACCATGGTTCTTCAAGATGGCACACCTTTTGTTGCCTAGAGCTGTAGCTATCCTCTCTCCTTCCGAGGCTTCGAATGCAATGCCGCCAAACATGTCGTGAACGGCATGATCTTTGAAGAATGTGCACGCGTCTTGGTTGAGCATTTCTAGTGGTCTCCCGAAGGCGGACCATGCCTTGCCGTGGATGCTGTGGAAGTGGCATGCTGCATTGACGTCGGGTCGGGCTTCGTGAAGAGCAGAGTGGATGTTGAAACCGGCGTTGTTGATACATGCCTATAAGAAGCGATGTGACTTAGCTGATCCGCAAATTCTGGGTCCATCGAAGGCACGATAATCTGGACTCACGTAGTTTCCACCAATGATTTCTCCCTTCATATTGACATGGACCATGTCACTGACTTTCATCAGACCGAAATGGCGAGCAAGGCTAGGAACATCAAGACGTAGTGAGATAGTTGTGCTGTAGGTCACTGGGGACTGTGCAACTTACGGGTTGATCCAAAAGGTGTCAGGGTCGACTGGGTCACGAATCGAGATATGACCAGCGGTGCCTTCAACATATCCCTTGCGGGCAATAACTCGAAAGGCGCCGGCCATACGATCCAGCATCCATTTGCGTTCTTGAAGCGGGTCTGAGAATTCGGGAATGCCCTTGATGGGGGCACTTCTGCCGATTGTTGCGCCGGTTCCGTCAATAGTTGACAAGCCGTCCATGAATGTGTCTTCGACTCTTGGGCGGAGAGCTTGTATCTCGGTACCCCGATGTTCTGTTACCGAGGCTCGCGTTTGGACGGACTGCAATGCGGTAGTAGTTGTAGCCATTTTTAAAATGTTGAAGTTAAAAGACTTGACTCATCTGGATGCAGAAAGTGTTATGAATTCAATGCTGTATAGTTTGGCTGAGAAAACGTCAATTATGAGACAACTGTAACACCGACTGGATCGATCCTGATATCATTATGGGC
The DNA here is from genome assembly GCF_030867785.1 of Colletotrichum acutatum. Lineage (NCBI taxonomy): Eukaryota > Fungi > Ascomycota > Sordariomycetes > Glomerellales > Glomerellaceae > Colletotrichum > Colletotrichum acutatum. Next base: position 31,515 of record NW_026849077.1, read on the forward strand.
TTCTTGTGAGAGCACTATGTCAGGGGCTTTAACTACCATTGCGACACCCCAGAATCCGAATCCAGAGAGGCGAACCGACCAGCTGGAACCATGCAAGACATTCGCCATGCGTATCACTGCAAGAGATTCCGACTCATTCCAGCTACCTGGAACTACTAGCCCGGGCAGCTGACAGCGACGCCCTATCTTGACGCCATCTTCAGCCCAAATTGGCTAAGGTGGATCCTGTCGGAGTCTCTTTCCCCATGACATGCTTGCGGGCGTTGTCTTATCGCAGCCCAATACAATAATTGACAACTTTGGAATTACTCAACACTTGTTTGCTCATTGTCCCAGTTAATCTCATATCTTGTATTCTTACCTTAGCTGCAGGTACGTGAGCGTAATAGCGTTGAGAAGTTAGTCGAGATTAGACAACGCCGACGCAAGATGTCATTTGTTCCTTCAGTCATCTTGAGACGTCATACCTATAGGGAAGGAAACGACGAAGACAGTACTATCACAGAAGAGAGGCGATCTGTCCATCGACTCTTCTTTGCATTCGAATACAAATCGACGGCTTCCTCGGACACAATGCTTTCCTCGCCGGTCCATCTGCTGCGGCTGATACGACAAAGCGCATCGTCACCACGGTCACTTGGATTCATCTTAACTTCTTAACTTTGTGATCCATTGTTCATCTACATCATGTCTACAGTATCCATCACTCCTACAGTTGCTTCAACTCAAGGCCGTTGGGGCCGTGGTGTTGGACTCTGCTCCGGACAACGAGAACCCGAGTACGATCTCTTGCAGCCCTTCGAAGCCATGCCAGAGGAGGTTACTGGTTCAACCGTCTGGACAAAGGAGGAGCTGAGTCAAGATACTGGGCGTTGGCTTTATCAATTTACCGAAGACCAGGTCAGACACATCATTGCTGCCGTCAAAGATATCGAAAACCGAGGCCTTCAGCTCTCTGAAGTCGACAAGGCAACCTTCGAGCTCCCTGACCCCGTTGTGGATTTTCTATATAGAATTCGAGATCAACTGATCAACGGAGTGGGCTTCGTCGTACTACGTGGTCTTCCCGTCGAATCTTGGACCACTCGACAAGCCTCAATCGCATACCTCGGCATTGGCTCTTACATCGGCCGCCGATTGAGCCAAAACCGTCAGGGGCACATGCTCGGTCACATCAAGGACCTTGCCGAAGGCAAAGAAGTCAACGGTAAGGGCAGAATCTATCGCACACAGAAAGCCCAGACATACCACACGGACGAAAGCGATATAGTGGGCCTGCTCTGCCTTCACCAAGCAATGGAGGGTGGAGAGTCACAGGTGGTCTCCAGTCACAACATCTACAACACACTTAGACGAGAAAGACCAGATGTACTACGCCAGCTATGCTTCCCACACTGGTTCTACGATCGAAAGGGGGAGACGAGCGAGGGACAAAATGAGTGGATGCGCACTCCGGGTTACTACTGGTACAAGGGGAGGCTCAGCATGAAATGGGACTCTTACTACGTCGGAGCTTTACACCGCTTCTGGGACGCCGGACTTCTTCCTCAGTACACCGATGCGCAGCGTGAGGCTATCCAGGTGATGGAAGAGATGTGTCGTCGACTGTCATTGGAAATGACGCTGCAGCAGGGTGATATCCAGTTTGTCGCCAACACTCATAACCTTCATGCGCGATCGGCGTACAAGGATGATAATGATGTTACGAAGAAACGCTGGTTACAGAGACTTTGGCTTGCTACCTCGGAAGAGGAGGGTGGATGGCCGTTGCCGTTTGCTGATAGTCGATATTCTAAAAGAGGGGATGTTCAGGTTAATGAGACTCCCGAGTCGTATCCAACAGAGGCTGAGTAGGTACTGGTCATGGGCATTCTTCAAAGGGTGAAGCTCTCTAGCAACAAAAGATCTGTGAAGTCCGGGATTGGAAGACACATCTGTGTATAATGAGCGATATGACCAGATTCAAGGACCACATCATCTTTTCTTTACAAAGTGCTCCTTTGCGCGGTATTTAATCTCTTGCCGGAATCAAGCGAAACATTGCTTCGTCGTAGTCTAATCCGCATGAGGTGATCGCGATCATTAGTCACCGCGCTTGCAACAAGGTTTGATAAATGCACTGTGTTCGAAGCACAAATTCGCGCAAACCTGCACCTTGAACACGTCCTTAACAGTGCATAGCGGGGTTAACTTTCCGTGATAGCACCGTATTCATCAAGAGACCCTGCTTATCTCGACGCGGTCCGAGAAAGGCGTGGTGTCTTGCCGCAAATTCCCGGTATGCCATCTGCGCCATGCCCAACTTCTCCTCACCTTCAATCAAAGTCTCCGAGTGCTGACCTTGCATCTGCGGGTGGGCATTACCCCGGAATTTTCACCGCAGGCGCCTTGATGAGGAGCCCGTCCGAGGCAGCCACCGGCGATCCGCTCCCGAGCATGACCCCACGATGCCGCCGCCTAAATCGGGACAGCGGTCGATGACCTTTACCGGGTACGTTTTCTGCTCTGTCCCTCCGAGATAGTGTGTGGGAGAATGTCTCGGACCACTTTGACAGGGGTGTGGACTGACTTGTGCGCGATTCATTGGGCGACAACAGGTGCTGGACCTGCAAGAGGCGCAAGGTCAAGTGTGATGAGAGGTCCTCTGCCTGTGGGAACTGTGAGAAGATGAAGATTCCTTGCGAAGGCTACGAAATCAAGCTTCAGTGGATCAACGTTTCGAATCCATTTCTCGAGCAGGAGAAGCCTGGCAGCAGCAGTAATGGCAGGGGGAGAATACGAATCGGTAGGATTCCCATCCCATTACTTACTTACCCTTTCTGCCCACATGTTCTGGTATTAGTGGCTGATACACATTGGCTGTGCCACGTGTAGGCCGTGATACAGGGCCTCAATACCGGATGAGAGACATTGACTCCTTCTTGGCATCCCTCGAAGAAGCACCAACCTCCAAGGGTATCATCCAAGAAGGCCCTTTTACTCTCTTTCAAGCCAACGATAGCACCCATGAATCTGGCCAGACTCATGATTTGAAAAGTCCCGACGTTGCAATCTCGGACTGCTCATGGGTCACCAGTGCTCATCACAGCTCAGAATCAACACGGTCCCAGAAGGATGCAACAGCCTCTCCAATCTACACTGACTGCGCAAGCTCAAGTCCTTCTTTCTCCACGGCACGAGAGGACGGGTCACCAAATCAAGTTGGGTTTGATGTGGAGCTCATCAGAAATTCGGAAGATGACCAAGCCACGCCAGAATTCCAGCTCCAGGAAGAGTTCAACTCTACGTTGGGCGACATTGCAGGGCTATTGGAAGACTCAGTCGAGTTATTGCCGATTCAACCGCAAACCGACATTTCATACATGAGACTGCCACGACGAATATCTACCAGCATATCGGGCGACGCAGTCATTGACAGACTCATGCATCATTACGTGGAGAACATCGCGAGTCTACTTCAGCCCATTCCACATCCCCAGAATCCTTATCGAAAGCTGTACGTCCCAGCAGCTCTCCAGGCCATATCGGAATGGCTGCCGAAAGCAAAGATAACCACTCCTACAGTTTCTTCAGTCATTTTCCACTCGCTGATAGCATCATCTGCTTTCCATCTCGGCAACTGTGGCCCCGAGCAGACGAAATATCTCACTCTAGGGTCGCAACATCGCCAATTGGCGCTCCATTGTTTACAGTCCGCCATCAACCCCGCCATGGCAACATCGGAGTACAAGCTTCTCATGGTGGCCATGTTATCAATGGTAACCATTAGCAACGTGAGTTCTCTCTCCTACTCCTCAACCGTGACAAGAGATGTATGCTGAGCCCTATCACACAGTTCACGACGGGTAGTGATGCCGACTTTGTGGTTCACCTTCAAGGCACAAAACAGCTACGGAAAACGCGACGCCGATGGAAAGTTATCAGCAGAGCTACGCGGCAACTGAATGAGATTAGCGACTTTCTATACCTTCTCACTCGCACGGTCTCATTTTCCTTCACACCAGGGCCATGGCCTTCGGAGGGTGCCGAGGACATAGACGAGCCAATCGCATCGCAGGCAGAACCCGACAGCTGCTTCGGATACATGTACGGCATCACACCCGCCATCGCTGTGGATATCGAGGAGACCTGCCGACTGGCGGAGTATCTCCTCTGGTACGAAGGCACCGAGGAGCCCATCCCAGAGGGACTGCTCGAAGCCTGCGAGAGCCTCGGCGACCGACTCTGCAACTGGTCCCTAGACCTCGAAGACGTTCGCCAAGCGATGAACCAGGATGCCGAGACCCTGGAAATCTTTCAACATCACGCGAACGCGTGGCATCTGGCTGCGGTCATTTACTACCACCGACGCATACAAAACTGTCACAGCGAAAACCACCAACAGCTCCTAGCCGAAATCGCCGACCATATGCACGCCGTCGAGGACATCAAGACGCGGTCGAAGTCCACAAAGACCAACTTCATGGCGCCCATAACGTGGCCTGCGTTTGTAGCCTCGTGCGACGCCAGCGATCGCGGACCGTGGGAGCACTGGTGGGAGAGGATCAAGTGCTACCGGGTTGCCAACAGCCGGACGCAGTGGAAGGTGGTTCAGCGTTTGTGGGAAAGACGGGATGAACTAGAGCAAGCGGGCGTTGATACGTTTGATTGGATCCAGGCGTTTAAAGACTTTGGGGTTGCTTTGTTTCCAATCTGATTATTAAATTATGCTGGTGCATGGCACGGGATAGGGATTATTGGCGCTTTGATGATACTCCTTTAGACTTCTGAACTCTGTACATCAAGTTGAGATTTGTTCACCTCGGCTACTAGTTGCAACTCGCTAGTTTGACAGCCCGACTTCGACCTACCTAGTCTCACCAGCTCTTCTCCCATCCTCTCTCGGAGCCCAGATCTTGAGCCCGTTGAGCTACCCCAATGCAAGTCGACGGAATGCAGTGCCGTTCCCGCACGCAGCTAAGTGAGGAGAGCTCCAGGCCGCGGGCCGAGCATCGTCTTCTTCCCCCGCATTCTCCAAGTGACATCACGATCCCAAGCAAGACAAACCAAGACGAACCAGGCAAACAACCCATCTTTTCTCCGCTCCGCCGATCCCTCTACACATTGATCTACTGCAATCAAGGCAAATGCTACCCAATCCCAGAACCTCCCTCACATTACCACGTGGGTCCGTTGTCAGTGCGGCCAACGTTCCGCTCACCTTAGTCGAAATAAGCAACGCGGGGTAGGTAGACTCCCGCCCTCGGGCGTGGGTATTTGGACCATTTGGTGGGTTTCCGGGATGGAGAGTAGCCGCTCCCCCTCCTATCCATTGGACGTTTCAATCTGCCGAGCTTCTTCGCCGATGGGGCTCATCCCAGCCGCTGACGACGGGAATCTTTGGCAACCTGTTTGGGTTGTGTGGGTTGCGTCCGAACCACGGAGAGATACCCGAAGGTTTATATTCAGGCCATGGGGCGCGAAAACAGAGGTTGATCGCAGATGTTCCATGTGATTGCGCTCGACCAACGTTCAACCTCTATCGACTTTCGAAGCCTGAAGCTCCAGTGAATGTTGGCACCCGACGATACCTAGCTCGAGACCAACACAGAAGGTGATTTGGCATCGCCACGATGGACTCCTCGTACGCTTCGCGCCACGAGAAACTTGAAATTTCAGAGCTCGAAAATGGAGAGCATGAGCCTGTTACGAAGAAGGGGGAGATTGAGCGAATCGACGCAATAGCTACGGCGCAAGGCACAACGCTGGCTTCCTTTGCGCATCTGGATGAAAAGAAGATCCTGCGAAAGGTGAGGGTTTTATTCCCATTACCATCGTCGATGCATGGAGAGACTGACTGTTGAACTTCCAGATGGATATTCGACTCATCCCGATGCTGGCTTTACTCTACCTCCTCTCATTCCTCGACCGTAAGTTCCCATCCTTCCCTTCCTTTTGAGACTTATGACTGACAGCCCGGCCAGGTGGAAACATCGGAAACGCCAAGATCGAAGGCCTTCAAGAAGATTTGGGAATGACGGCCGATCAATATAACTGGTGCCTCACCGTCTTCTTCTTCACCTACGCCGCTTTCGAGGTCCCGAGTAACCTGCTGCTGAAGAAGCTCCGCCCGAGCGTGTGGCTACCGACCATCATGGTTGCATGGGGCCTCGTCATGACCTTGATGGGCACCGTGAAGAACTACCACGGTCTATTGATAGCTCGAATCTTTCTCGGAGTCACTGAAGCTGGACTGTTTCCTGGTGTCGCGGTAAGTCTTCTCTGCCACTTTCCACCATCATCATCTCGGTCGGTGCGGGCGACAGATTGGCTGATGTGAAGACTAGTACTACTTGACAATGTGGTACTGCCGCCACGAAATCCAGCTTCGCCAAGCCATGTTCTTCTCGGCGGCTTCCATCGCCGGTGCCTTTAGCGGTCTCCTCGCGTTTGCGATTTCCAAGATGGACGGCATCGGTGGGCTGGAGGGATGGCGCTGGATTTTCATCCTCGAGGGTATCGTGACAGTTCTCGTAGCCATCATGGCGTTCTTTGCACTCCACGACTTTCCCGAGACGGCCAAGTTCTTGACCGAGGAAGAGCGAGCGTTTATTGTCTTCCGACTAAAGTACCAGGGCCAGGTGCAAGGCAAGCAGGAAAACCGTGTGCAAGTTGCCGAGGCCGAGGAGTTCAAGTGGAAATACGTCGTAGACGCGTTTACCGATTGGCAGATTTGGATCAACATCTTTGTTTACTGGGGTGTAAGGCTATCTTCGACCACTATCATCGACGAATGGATGCTAACGCTATTTGCCAGATTGTATGCCCGCTCTATGGAATCAGTCTATTCCTCCCGACGATCATCCGAAACCTGAACTACACGTCCAGCACGGCGCAGCTGATGACTGTACCGATCTACATCACGGCTGCGATTCTCGCAGTCATTGTGGCATACATATCAGACAGGGTTGGCAAGAGAAGCCCCTTCATCGTTGGATTCTTGTGCATGATGATTGTTGGATTCTCGATGTTAGTAGCCTACCTTGTTCTTCTCAGAGAGCTTCATGACTGACCGACCCACTACGCAGGTGCATATCAAGCTCGAACCCCAAAGTTGTCTATGGAGGCGTCTTCATAGCCGCCTGTTCCATCTATCCCGCTTTCCCAGGAGTCATCAGCTGGCTCTCTAACAATCTCGCCGGAAGTTACAAGCGCAGTGCAGGAATGGCGCTCCAAATCGGCGTAGGAAATCTCGGTGGCGTAAGACACCCCTGTCCCAATACTACACGTACGAAATGATGAGAGCAGATTTGCTGACTTTGAAAAGGCCATGGCATCCAACTTTTACCGCCAGAAGGATGGCCCGCGATATATCCTGGGCCACGCTCTCGAGCTCGGGTTCATATCGGTCGGTATCATCGCGGCGCTGATTCTAATCTTCAGCTACATTGGAATTAACAAGAAGCGCGACCGGAAGATGGCGGCTGGAGAGGACAGCAATTTCACTGCGGAGGAGCTGTCTGGACAGGGTGATCGAGCAGTGACTTTCCGGTACATGTGGTAAAGACAGATAATCCTGGATATGTAGTAGTCTACGCCCAGGCGCTCAATGGAATTTGAGATGAGAAAGCATACTTGAATGATGACATGAAAGCCTCAGAAGTGCTGTCGGGATGGCCTTATAGCCGCATACTTCGGGCTCTGGGAGGTGGCTCAGCACATATCCTATCAACAGGATGTCCTTGCTTGCAGCTTATACAATCATCAACAGCCATATTGCAAGGTTGACTCGGGCGCGACATGACTGATTCCGGAGGGGCAGGGTCCGAGTGGGGCCGCAGCGAGGGCCGGAGCCGGGCAGTACCGCGCCTAGCCCCGGCGGACAATAGGGCAAGGACCCAAGAAATGAACGCCGTACGTAATGTTGTAGACACAGTCTTGAAGCAGCTGCTATCTGTGGCGGAGAATTCTGAGAAAGACAGACTTTTCAAGGCTTTGTTCATCTGAACTTAGCAAGGTATGCTTACTTCCAACCATCCTCACATCTTTCACTGTGACCCTGCGACGGGGCTCTCATTGCGTGTTTGCTCGTCTCATCGCCTTCTCACTCAACTCATCTCTGTTCCTTGCATTTCGATTGGCAGCATATTGAAATTGCTTCTCGAGCACCACAAGTATGAATGGATTGAGACATCCTAGCACAATAAGTACTAGGCGTGGAATCCTTCAGATGTTATTCAGTCATGTACAGAGCGGACTACCTGAAGACATGTGATCGAAGCAGTTCACTCAACGCCTACGACCAAATAGGTTAATGATGCACATGCAGAACGATACTGCCGGTGTCATTATGAGTAATCTGCAGGCCAAGTGGAACGTGGATTTTACTGCTTACTCCCCAATGCCAGCTCACGCAAACTGTCCTTCCAGGCGCACTAAGGTCTGGTGGGCGGAACGCCGGGGTTCACAGGTGCGGGGCAACCGAATCCGCCCGTCTCACTTGCCCCCGGACACGGCAGCCCGAGCACAAGATAACTTCCCCCGGTCAATTCTCACCTTTCCGAACAACGTGGCCTGCTACCGTGTCCTTCGGGTGTCATTTGCAACGTGTCGTGTTGAATCCCATACCCAGCATCGGTGTCTTCTATCTCGAGCACTACGATAAATGCCAGCTGGCCCATCACTGTAGGTGCCTGGCTCGGATCTCTCAACGGAACATCAGCTGCTTCCTTCTCAACCAAAACACTACAGACATCATGGCCGCTGCTCTAGACGCTGTCCTCGACAAGTACACCGCCTCTGGCGAAGACACAAACGATAAGCTGCTGGGCGCCTCATTCATCGTCATCAACAAAGATGGTCAGACTTCTTCCTGTTGTGTTCCTCAGATCTCCCCATCTGATGACAGCCACAGAAACCCTATATAGCAACGCGGCAGGCCGCATTGACTTTCCCACCGAGGCGCGCCCCTGGGGCCTCGACACCTTCACCTACGTCGCATCACTCACCAAGGCTATCACTTCCACCGCCGTCATGCAGCTCGTCGAGCAAGACAGGCTCCGGCTCGACGACGACATGCGCAAGATCGTACCCGAGCTAGGAGACATGCAGATCCTCCGCGGCTTCGACGAGAATGAGAAACCCATTCTGGAGAACAACACCACGCCCATCACACTCCGGTATTGAAATCATGGAAAATGCTACTGAACTGCTCTGTGTGACATACTGACATAAAACCATACAGAATGCTCCTAACCCACACCGTCGGCCTGGGCTACGACCTAATGCCAGATCTCCTAAAATGGTCTGAATCCATTGGCCGTACTGTGACAAATCTCTCGGGCACACTCGAAGGCTTCAAAACACCCTTCTTCTTCGTCCCAGGAGAAGGGTGGTACTACGGCACGGCCACCGACTGGGCAGGTCAGGCCCTCGAGCGCGTTACGGGCACCACCCTGGGCGCCTACCTCGCCGAGCACATCTTTGGCCCGCTCGATATGAAGAACACGGGCTTCTGGCCGGATAAGATGCCCCACGTCGCCGAGCGGACCGCCGCATTTCAGATCCGCGGCAGCGACGGGTCGTCTCTTAGTCCGGGTTCTAGTCCGCGCAACGTCGGTCCCAACGCGATTGACAGCGGCGGTGCGGGGCTCTGGACCACCGCCAAAGACTACAGCATCTTTCTCTCCGCGCTGCTGAACAATACGCTCGTGAAGAAGGAGACGGCAGACGAAATGTTCCGGCCGCAGCTTGACGAGCGACAAGCGAGACAGTTCGAGAAGCTCACGGCTGAGTGGGGTGGTTCGCTGGCGGTGGAGTTTGAGCTGGACATGGAGCTTAATCACGGACTAGTTGGGTGCGTCAACATGCGTGACGTGCCGGGGAAGCGCAAGAAGGGGAGTCTGCAGTGGAGTGGCATGTGTAACAGTCACTGGTGGTTGGATCGCGAGACGGGTGTTGCCGGGGTGCTTCTTGTTCAGTCACAGCCTCATGCCGATCCGGTTGTGACGAGGTTGTATGATGATTTGGAGCGGGCCGTCTACGGCGAGCTTCTCAAAACATCGTAGGCGTGTGATCCCAGGTCTATGCACTATGCCAAAGGTACCTGTCACTCGAATTATGAGGCAGCCTCGTCGGGCATCTCCATAGACTCGAGTACACTTTCCAAAACCTTCCTACACTGCCTCCTATAGCGATACGCCATGATCTGATTCCTCGTCGACTCAGCCTCCTCCATCTCGAACTCGGACTGGTCCAGCCGTTCAAGCTCCTGCAGCACCTTGTGCTGGATGATGCCGATCGTCTGGAACAGCAAAGGCTGGGTGGCCGCGGGGACCCGTCCAGTCAAGATCATCCTCAGCCTCTCTAGATCTGCCTTGCTTCCATCGTCGTCACCACCACCACCTTCCGGCACCGGAATCATCTCGTCCCGCTGCTCGGCCGTCGTCTGCGCGAGAACGAGCTCCCACACCATGATATCCTGCACATGCCGAAACGGAGGCAAGATGGCGTCCCCATCGACATCGCTCAGCAGTTGTCCAGATCGCGCGGCCACTGAGCTCGGGTCAGACACAGGCCTGAGAGAAATCAAATAATCCTTGGGCTTGTTATTCCCGGATGCTGCCCCGGCGCCATCATCACCTTTCTCCGCCGCAGCCTTGGCGCCACCACCGCGCTTCTGGACGTGAACGTAGTCGTTATGCAAGATCTCCGATTCGGGGATGGTAAAGCCGTACGCCAGCATGAGTTCGGCGTTGGTTTTGGTGGTGCCATAATTATTGAAAACTTGCGCACCAGGTGCGTACGTATCCAGTGTGCGCAGGCCGACCGTAGCCTCCTCATCCTTCACAGCATCATCGGACGTCTCCCACGCGACCCGAGCAGTCGGGCTATGGTTTCCCACGTCAAACAGTGGCATCAGCAAAGAAAAGTCATCGATGGCGCAACCCTCCGGCAGCAAGAGGGTGTGCTGCCTGTGAGCGGGGATGACGAGGGACGGGCGGAAGCTCCGACTGGTGAAGATGCAGTAGGCCCAGTTGTAGAGGAGGCGCGTGTAGTCGTGCCTGGCCGGGTCGTCGCCGAACGCGGCGAGGGCGTGCTTGTGTTCGGCCTTGAGGCGGGTCTTGATCTCGGCGATGGCGACGTGGGCGTTTGTGTCCTCGAGGAGCTCGATGTCGTCTGTGGGCCAAAGGGGCGGGAGGGCCCAGGCGGCGAGGTTTGTTGGCTGGGGGAGGATTCTGATGTAGGGGTGCCAGAAGGAGGATGGGCCTTGAAGGTATTGCTTGATGAGGAAGAAGCGGCTGATGACGTGCGGTGGGACGGATTCGAGGAACGAGGTAGGGAATGCTTGTGAGGAGGTGGAGTCGTGATGGAAGCCTGAGTTGGGTGTGGTGGTGGCGTTGAGGTAGGAGAGGGTCAGGGCCAGGGGACAGGTGACGACGGTGTCGCCCGGGTTAACGCCGGCGCCGTCGCGGGAGACGCGGAAGGAGTTTCCGGTGTTGGTGTCGTTGTAGACCTCGACTGACGGGTGGAGGACGGCTCCGTGGGACTTTGCCCAGTCGACTAGTTCATCCATCGTGGCTGGCTGGGCTGGCTGTATGTGCACGTGGAGAGGGTGGGCGGAGGTGTGAGTAAGTGAACGATTGTAAGTGTGAGTGTGAGTGTGAGTGAGAGTGAGTACGTGGATGAGAGTGAAGATGTGAACGAATGAGTGTGTGAGAGTGAAAGTGACAGTGACAGGGTGTGAGCTAAAATAGCCTCTTCACGTTTTTGGCGCCGGCAATGCGAGTAAGTCGATGTCCGGGCCTAAAATCAGGGCACAGATCTTGGAACTCTGGACCCTTCTTGAATTAGCTCGTTCTTCAGCAGATTAGCTTAACTGGTTCTCAATCATCGGCAGGCAAATAGTGTGTGTTGATGTGTGTTGGTGTGTGTGTGATTGCGGTTCAGACTTTTTTGGGCGTTTTGTTCAGCTTCGGCGTAAGGGTCCCGGTGTGTGCGGGGTTCAAAAATCAGAGCTCGGTGAAGGTGGGGGCGTGTGAGGTCAGGTAAAGAGCCCTTCACCGAGAAGTTGGAAACTAGTCATAGTGGCGTCAATAGAGTGGGAAAATCGGTGGAGATCGATGATCAGCCGTTTTCCATCGAATAAGGTGGCTTTCTCTGACATGGGACCGGCGATGAAGAGACGCAGGTCCGTCCGGCCATCCCTGCCTATCGTTCGTCTGATGGTTGTGCTGGACAAATCTTTACGGACGACACCTGGACGTTGGTGAGATCAGTCGTGTCATTGATGACTCTACGCAATCCGGTAGTGTGGCCAGCCTTGGATGTTGCGTTTCCACGCCGGGACCTCATGTAGCCTCATAGCCCATGAGATTGCCGGTGATCGGAGCAAACCAAGTTGGTGCGGTGCTGGCACAAGAGGTAGAAAGAACAGATGCATCAGATTGTGTGAGCTGCTCCCAACGCAGTGCTGCGGTGGTGTAAATAGATCTGAGCCTTGTGGCACTCATGCGCAAGTTGCAAAGTCCTTCGACGAAAAAGTCTTGAATCCTGCTTGAGGCTGGTAGAGAATCTGCATTGTCTCGCTGAGATGCATCTCGCCTCAGCTAAAGACACTGCCATTGTTTCGTACTCTCATACATAGCCCGCCTCCTTCGCAATTCATGACTCCTACGTTCACCAGAATAGATGAAGTAAGGTTTCATGACACAGCTCTCATAGTGGGACAGCTCAATGCTCACCAACTACGACTGGGCTGGTGGTATTTGGCAGCCGGTTACTGTTGTGTCTAATGAAACTAATGAGCCTCTATACTTGGATGAGTGAGAATGAGATAAGTTCACGAGAGGTTCAATGAGCCAACGTGCCCATTATCGAGATAGTCATCTCATTCTATTCTTTCATAGGTGGGATGCATGTAACACTCTACATACTTTCAGAATTCAGGCCCTCCTCTTTCATCGTATTCTCTCTAGCAGCCAAGCCTCAATGGCCAACAGCCTCAACACCCTCCCCATCACCATCCCCAATCGCCAAAGACGCCGCCCCCTCCATCGCAAACCCAAATACACGGGCATACCACCCCTGAGACCAATAACTCATCTCGATATTATGCGGCGCCCCAGGGATAATGCTCCCCTCTACTCTCCGACTCTTCCTGAACGCCGCAATGTACTCCCTCACATCTTCCTCCCTCGACAACCACAGCCCGTCCCGCCCAGCAAGCCCAATCAGCACCGGCACCGTGATCCGCCCCGCAAACTTGTCTTCCCAGCTCGCCAGCCAGTTCCCGCGCAGGTCCGCCATCTCGCGGTACGGCATCGGGCGGTCCAGGCGCGCCGTGTGCGTCAGCATCGCAGGATCCGCCGTGCCAGGCGGGAACATGAGCGCGTCTTTTGCGGCGTGCGGGAAGTGCACGTGTGACGGAGGGGGGTCATCTGCTGGCGTAAAGTCCCCTGTGCGGCAGTTCTTCACTGCGTTACCGAAGCCGGAGATGGTGACGGCGGCGAGCGGGTAGGTGGGGGATGTCTCCTCGGACCACAGCGCCGCTGCGACGCAAGCACCTGGTGCACCGAGAGAGTGGCAGTGCAGCGCGATGGCGGAGCAACCATTTGGCATGGCGAATTTATCCCAGAGAGCCGGGAGAATGTTGCGGTGGAGGGTTGTGCCCCATTCTTCGTAGAAGGAGGATGATGCGGGGATGTCGTCGCCGACGGGAGTGGTGTCGTTGTAACCCTGGCGATCGAGGGCGATGAAGGGCACAGCGGTGGCTGCGCTGATGTGGCGGGCGGTGTAGGTGTCGTCGACGTCGAAGTAGGCGCCCGAGTAGGTGCCGCCGTGGAGGCCGACGATGAGGGGAGGGTGAGCCGGGCGGAGCGGGTTGGAGGCCGTGGAGGACGGGATGCTGTGGAGCCCGGAGACGGTCTTGCCGTCCGGGAGGGTGAGTTTGAAGGGTTCCATGACTTGGTGCTCCGTGCCGAAGGTATTGTACGGATACGAGGAGGGAAACAACTCATGCAGGAAAACCTAAATGGATTGATGCAGGGAGCATTTAGATTTATGTTCTACCCTACACTCAACGACCCTACGTCGCATTGCCTCTACGTTAGCTTCATCATCCACGGCGAAATCTGGTGGGGGTTAGTGCCCCTGGGCTCTTCTCGGCTGTTGATGGCGGCGACATGGTTGTCTGGTTTCGGCATTGATGATTCGATTATAAAGAAAAAGTAGTGGGTGATGGCGCCAGTAGTCTGCCCCCTCGGGACCCCAAAGACCCCGTCCACACTCTCCAAGGGCGTCCAAGGTCGCAACCGCAGACTCCCGTCTATTCCGGATAGAGGCCCATTAAGAAGACCAGATGCTTACTTATAGTACCTTGAGCTATCCGTACCATAAAAAAGGTATCCGCGGTTCTTCTCGGTCTAGTTCCCCCCGCCTCGGGGATTACCCATCCGTCCATTCCACGGTTTCTCAAAAGCTTCCCCCAAGCTCCCTTCCATCATCGCATCTCACGCCATTTCGACTCACCGTCTTCCTCTTGCGCCTTGTGGTCGAAGAACTCAAAAGTTCTACCAGAAGACAATGGCAGACAGTCCAGCCGCATCAGCGGCACCCAAAGGTGCCTCAGATCCCTCACCTGCGATATCAACACCAGCGCCAGAGCCGGCAACATCTTCAACATCAGACGCCGCACCCGCCGCACCCACCGCGCCCCCCACAACATCGCAACCTCACGATGCTCACAGCTCCACCACAGCAGCAGCACCAGCAGCCCCTGCTACGCCGATCCCAGCCGACGATCAACTCACCCCGGCCCCAGAACTAACCCCCGACCCGACATCCCCAGGCCCAGACGACGGCTACGCAAGCGGGACCGAATCCGGCTCCTCGCGAGCGTCAACATCGCTGGCCTCCCACGTGCGCGACTACAGCTTCGAGAACCGGCGGCGGTACCACCGCTACAAGGAGGGCCAGTACCACTTCCCCAACGACGACGACGAGCAGGAGCGCGAGGATATGAAGCATACCATGGTCGTCCACCTCTGCGGCGGGAGGCTGCACAGCGCGCCGTTGGAGAATCCGCAGCGGATCATTGATGTTGGGACGGGGACGGGGATATGGGCTATTGATAGTGCGTACCACTCACTCTCTTCACGTTTCCTCGTCGGGGAAGGGGGTCTCGTGTAACATGATCATGGGGAGCTAATGAGTGTGACTAGTGGGCGACGAGTACCCCGAGGCCGAAATCATTGGCGTGGACTTGAGCCCGATCCAGCCCGAGTTCGTACCGCCCAACGTTCGGTTCATGGTCGACGACGCCGAGGTGGAATGGGTCTACCCGGATAACCACTTTGACTTTGTCCACCTCCGCAACATGGCCCCCTCCATCAAAAAGTGGCCGGAGCTGTTCGCCGAAGCATACCGGTAAGCCCTGACTGTCTCCGACTAATGCCCCGGGATGAGAACCCGGTCCACCGGACATACCAAGCAACATGAACTGACACCCACCAGCGTCACAAAACCAGGCGGCTGGATCGAACTCCAAGAAATGCGCTGGGTCTACGGCTGCGACGACAACACCATGCCTCCAACCTTTGCCCCCGTAAAGATGGTCGCCAACATCAAAGAAGCGCTCGCCAAGCTCGACGTCAAGATGAACGCGGCCGAACTATACCCGTCCCACGTCGCGGCCGCGGGCTTCGTCAACTTGGCGCACGAGGTGAAAAAGGTGCCCGTCGGACCCTGGGCGAAGGACGACGATTTGAAAAAGATTGGGGAGTACTGCCGCGCGGCGATTTATGATGGGTTGCATGCTATTACGATTGGGCCGTTTACGAGGGGTCTGGGGTGGACGCCTGAGGAGGTGGAGGTTTTCCTGATCGAGGTGAGGAAGGATTTGTTGGATCGGAGTGTGCATTCGTATGTGCATTTTCATTCTCTTGCTGCGCAGAAGCCGCTTGATGGATGATGACGGTGTAAGCATGAGATGTTGGGTGACTGCGATGTCCTCGTAGCTTCTGGGAGAAGTATTGAGGTTATGTATGATATCCCGAGTGATAGCGGGAATGGGTCTGCAACGATGAAGGGAAGACATCAGAGATATCAGGGATAGCATAAGCCTTGTCTTGGATCTTTACTTATCTTGTATGAGAATCTTATTGTTTACTAAGGAACGACGAGGTGTGGAGCGGCATAGGGCAGAAGGTGTCAAGGACTTATCTGAAATGACCTTTGAGGCATCGTTAAGGCCAATTATTTGGGCTACATGAGCAAAATAGTACACATGCCATTTTGTTCCTTGAACTTTTGCGGCGCGTTAGGCTCCCCGTCGTACCATTTGCTGAGACAAGAACACGGGTGTCAAGCAGTTGCACTCCTTTGCTTGTGTTGGCTTATCTGACATGCTAGGCTTTCTTCCTCGGTCCGAGATGGTCTTGTTCATGGACCACAGACCAGATTTCAAGTGAGATAATCAACTAGTCAAGGCTAACCCAGATATGCTATCATTAGGTTACGAGAAATCGGGTGCTTTCATAGGCAATAGGAAACGCCATTAAAAAATCCACATTCTCTCTAGCCTACTGGGATTGACCTAGATAACACATTACATAGTGCATCAGACGTATGAAAAGCTCGCTCGATCGAGAACTGCTTCCTCACATTGCATTATCTAGAGGTGTTGCTGGTAGGCATCCCGGCTGGCCTCAGTGAAAACACAGACATACAGACATTCCCATAGAAGTTGTGAGGCGAATGTTAATGCCGGCGTTACGCATAGGAACGCCTGCTCCCCATACATAAAGTACTAGCTTCTATTGCCTAGCCAAAGCCGAATCGCGCAAGTGCTGCAAAGTTTGCTAAAGACCTGTTTCATAAATTAAGAGGAGCGTCGCAGGACAGTCGGAGCTGGCGCTGACGTATCTCATTACAAAGGCCCAGCTCAGCCTCGTGATAAAGTTGCCCGAATCTTGGCTTGTGATGCACAGAATGGGGGCGGGCTGAGCTGTCGCGCTGTCAATCCCACGCCACATAAGTGCCCTGGCATGGATGTTCTAGAACAACGGCAAAAGGAGCAGGGTATGGGCCCAAATTGATGAACGACATGATCTGAGAAAAATTGGAACCTCGGGTTGCTTTAGCTGAAATGATTCGTCACCTGGGTCCGCTTCAATCGTATGATTCTGAGAACAGTGAGCTCTGCAGTCTGCGCCATAAACCCTGCTAAACTTGGTCCGGTATGTCGCGGTGATGACGCTGCTGTGGATTCAGCAGCATAAGACCTGGCTGAAGATATCTCTCTCGCCTTGATACTGAGCAAAATAAACGTCACGGAAGAGTAGTTTTAAAGATCGGAAAAGTCGGGAGATCCTCCCAACTTCCCTAATCAGCATGCACGACAACGAATCGCGGGGTCGACGGAATGGAGAATCGTTGCGAAAGTTGCCCGGGGCAGGGATAGCACGCAGGCGGTGGAACCCAAGTGTCCCATGCCAGGGGTACTTGAAGAACCGTCTTTGAGGTGTCTTGCTATGCTTTCCAAAGACCAAGGAGCCTTGAAATTCCCAAACGCCATGAGAGAATCTGCCGGCGATAACAGAAATACTTGATTGATGATTTGTGAGACTTGTGATGCGGCTTTCTGATGTCGTTATTATGAACTAATTGAGGAACTCCCGCGAGACCTCTCAATGACCTGCAGGATCCCCGCAACCGTGGCCTTTGTACCCGTTACACTACCTGGGACCCAAAACTAGCCGCTTCCGCACTTGATGGGGCGCCGAGAATAGCGTCGTGGGCCGTGGTCTCTTTGGCATAAGCAAGCTAACGATTGGGGTACAGGTCGGGGTCGAGTTGAGCTTGCCTCGCGTTGTTCTCCACCTCGGTGTGCCAGAATACGCTGACCATTTTATCTTGCAACATCGGGTATAGGTAGCCAGCGAAAGAGCACTGTTTTCCGTTAATTGGAAGGCGAAGGCCGCGGAAAGAGGTGAGATAGCTAGCCAGAAGGGCATGTCATATTGACCACAGCTGAATGACTCTTTGTCGTTCTCAATGACGCTGTTCTTCACAGAGAGGCAATTCCGGTGTCGGACGGTAGGCAGGTGTCGGTGATGTTCATCTACTTCTCTTCAATCTCGGATTGGCAGAGGGAAGAGGGCGTGCTTGGTCGAAATGGCTGCCGGCAGCCGCCTGTCGGCCTCATGTAAGATGAAAAATCTCTGCGAGGCGCGTGGACATTTCTACCATTCACCTGTCTGCTCTTTCAGCCCAATGTTGGTGGGTGTTGTGGTCCAGTAGGAATGGTTTCCTAGGTTCCTCATAACACAATGGCGGCGTCCCCCACGGTGGATTAGGTTGAGATTCAGTGGTTTGGAGATGGGTATATGCTCACCGACAATTGATATTCGTGGGAAAGGCAGCACTTGGGTGGCAGCCATGATTTTGAGGGTGTATGAGATGAGATGCGGTGTGGTGGTGCTACTTGTGGGAGATGTGTCCCGCCGCGGTTGCTCGTGTCTACATGGTGGTGTACGATTGGTCTGCCATGGGTTTGTTGCTTCAAGCGACGTTCTTTGCTCTTTTGTACAGATGAAAGCGCGGTGGGACAAACATGCACCTTTGTTGTCTGGAGCAAGGTACTCATCGAGATCAGATCAGGTGGTTGAGGTTGGCAGTGTTGAGATTGCACTTTAGGAAGCATTTCTGTGAACCTGAATGTTTAGGTAGCAAGTAGTGAGTGGGGTGGCGGCACAGTGGCGTATCGGGCAGTACGTACTTGCATCAGCCAAGACGGGTTGGAGGTATCACCAAGTTCCTCAGGCACAACTCTGACCGGCTTGGGGAGATATTGAAAGGTACAAATGCAGTGTCGAAGTAAGCGGAGGAATGAACCATGAGGGTTCGATAGTTCGAATCCAGGAGCAATGCCATGGTTTGAACAAGTCCAACTCGGACTTCTAGTGCCCTGCTCATGTGCCTTGCCTTGCCTTACCTTGCCTTGCTGCATCTATAGTTACCTTACGGTAACTTATGTAGGTAACGCTACGTGCTGCAGTAGTCGGAGGTGAGAAAAGTGGTGTAACTGTGGCTTCCAACGCGGAGTACCAAACGGCATTCCCAGAGAAAAATATGGTAAACGGATGAGGTACCAAGTAAGCCACAATAAATGGCAAAGGTAACAAGAAGGCGGGGATATAAAGCCTGGCAGGCCCATTCATGCCAAATCTCTCTCACAGCACACCTTAAGGCAAGGTAGGTAGACCACGGGGTGGATGTTTCCCCCCACAGCCAGGGCATCTACCCCATGCCGTTGTGCTTTCTCCCACGCGGGGTGTCGCCCCTGTCTCGAGGTTCCATGCGTCACCTGCGAGTTGAGATTCTGAGATGGTGTCCACCTATGTCTTTCTACATAGGACTCCTAGATGAAGAACCTGGAAGTCGAGTACTTGAGATACGTACCGAATCTGGCCTGACGTTGCGTGACCTCACGGTGACCGTTCGCGGCCGGCCCCACTTGGCCGCTACCCGTCCGAACGTACCGGTCGGGGAAGAGCCTCTGCATGCCTCCTTCCTGGCCCTGCCTTCCATTGTCACCTTGTGTACCTAGGTATCCATGCAGGGCACCTCCTTCTCCCCTTCCAGGTTTTCCCTTCTGCTCTTAATATTCTACCATTTGCATGACGCTGCCTCTTGTTCTACTCGCTTGTTACATCGTACTTGATACCGCATGTTAAACATGTGCCTACAGCAAGGTACGGTCGGTACGGCCGGTGCAGCTCAAGACACGTCCAAGTCCAATGCGAGATGCAAGGTGAGGGCAGGTGAGGTGACCTCCAGCCGCTCCTTCTCTGACAACATCTTCTCCTGTCTGATGGCGCAGATACGGCAGGAATCGTCCCAGGGTGGCTTCCCCAACCCGGCCAACCTCTTTGGCAACCTGATCTCCTGTCTTCCTACCTTCCCGAGGTCGTCTCCTCGTGCCTTACCGTATTTCTTTTCGCTTCAGTTGCTTCCCGGTCCGGCAGCTGCTTCCCAATCGATCCTTCCCATTCATGTTCGTTCACCTTCCTACATTCCGTGTCCCGTCTGCCCCCCCTCCTTCCCCCAGCCTGCCTCACACGCCTCCCACGCCTGCCATGCCTCACTTTTGAACGTGTCTGCCCACGTTACCTCCTTCACTCCCATACCTTACTCTAGCCTGCCTTGACTCGACACAAAACTCTTCCCTCCCCTCGCATCGAAAATTTCTCTCCCTGCTTTACTTCTTCTCTCTGTCAACAATCCATTCCTCAAGTCTACCGCTCAGTAAGGTGGACGAACGTGCTCAACAAACCTCAACCTCTGCCCTACGAGAGGCATCGATTACATTGACGACACTTCCTTTACTTACTCGATACCTCACCCAGAAGCTCAATCCTCCTATACACCGCCATCATGGTGAACCCCAA
Organism: Colletotrichum acutatum; assembly: GCF_030867785.1. Lineage (NCBI taxonomy): Eukaryota > Fungi > Ascomycota > Sordariomycetes > Glomerellales > Glomerellaceae > Colletotrichum > Colletotrichum acutatum. The sequence goes on from NW_026849077.1 coordinate 51,944, forward strand.
GCAGCCGGGTCGCCAGTTCTCACTGGGAGCTTCGGCTCACCGCAGGAGACAAATGAGCAACATGCACGAGCAAGGCAATCATTTCGGTCCTGCTTTGACTGTAAGTTGACCCCTCCTACCTGTTCACGATAACCATCGCCCTTCCCCGCATGTCTTACTTTCATGGCCTGATGCGTCCATTCACCCATTGTGTGAGACAATGAACCGAAGCTTCCGCTCGATTGGTTCATTTTTGCATTGGCTGTTTATCAATTCTGTTCACTTTGTCGCTGTATTGGTTTTGATTGCTTGCTGTGTAGCTTCTGAACGAAAATGAACTTCACTGACAATACTGCTACAGACCCTCTACTGCGGTATCTCTGCCGTCTTCGCCGACTCCCACACTGCCGTGGTTGCCCTTGCGATCCATGACACTGTCTACCTTCTGGACTTCACGGTCAAGCATATCAACCTTGACGATAGCTCCCAGACCGGCAACGATGCCATTGCCGACTATGTCATCAATACTCTTGAAGACTACGAGCATGCCAACTTTTCCAAGTTCATTGGCGCTGGTCTGCCCATGACCCTCAAGTACATGAGCCAGACTCTGTGCTCCCGTCTCTGGCTTGAGCTTGACATCGTTCCCGTTGTCTTGCGCCCTGATGATGAGCACAAGGAGAAGAGCTTCTGGGACATCAAGCGCGTTGACGAGCAGGCTGATTCCATGGCCCGCAAGTGCATCATGTAAGACGCACTCCTCTTACTGCCTCATGTGCTTCGTGACTGACAAAATATTGCAGGAACTTTGGCCCCTCCCTCGTTCCCCTTCTCCAGGTCGGTTGGAGAGGTGTCGTCCAGACTGACGCGGGCTTCCGTGTGCAGCTCAACACGATCCAGAACCACAAGGATACCTGCGGGGCTCCGACTTGGGATGCCACCATGTTCTTTGCCAAGCTGCTTCGCGAGAACAAGACCAAGATTGCCTTCTTCAGCAGTACCCCTCAAGGTGGTGGAGTCGCCCTGATGCGACATGCTCTCGTCAGGTTTGCTCGAACTATTGGTGTCGACCTGACCTGGTACGGTATGTTGTTTTCCGCATTGGACCGAGACCACGTTGCTGTTGGAGAATCGTACGGATCTGACATCATAGCTAGTGCCCAAGCCAAGGCCTGGCGTCTTCAGGGTGACCAAGAATATCCACAACATCCTCCAGGGCGTCAGCCATCCCGATCAACGCATCTCGGCTGAGGAGAAGCAGTCCATTATCGACTGGATCACGGACAATGCCAACCGTTACTGGCTTTCCGAGGGAGGTCCTCTGCGCCCCCCCGAAGAGGGCGGTGCCGACGTTGTCATGGTGAGATTTCCCCAAACCTACTGTCCCCCCGCTTGACGCAGCTAGCTGTTGCCATCCCCAAGTTTTGCTACCCCTCCCCCCACTTGCACAGCTACCCCTCCACGGATGCATCCAATGTGGAATCATCTCCACAGGAGCTTTCTCGTCGGGTTCGCCCCACCCCTCTACTGCTTGACAGGACACCACTGCATCACATCCCAGCTACGATCATGGATGGCTGCTAACTCTGTGTGTCCCATCCAGATTGATGACCCGCAAATGCCTGGCTTGATTCCCCTAATCAAGAAAATTACACCGGATCGTCCTGTCCTCTACAGATCCCACATCCAGATTCGCAGCGACCTCACTGGAAAGGCTGGCTCCCCTCAGGAAGACATCTGGAACTTCCTATGGAGCAACATTCAGCATGCCGACATGTTCATCAGCCATCCCATTCCCATTTTTGTCCCGCACAACGTGCCTCGCGAGAAGGTAGTCTACCTCCCGGCCACCACTGATTGGCTCGACGGTCTGAACAAGCCTCTCAACAAGTGGGACACTGGCTACTATGGCCACATCTACAACACTGCCTGCCGTAACCAGGGAATGACTGAGCTGGAGTGGCCTGCTCGCAAGTACATCATCCAGGTGGCTCGTTTCGACCCTTCCAAGGGCATTCCCACTGTGATTGACTCCTATGCCGAATTCCGGCGTCTATTGGAGGAGAAGGGCGAGACGGATATCCCCCAACTCGTTGTCTGTGGCAATGGCTCGGTTGATGACCCTGACGCGAGCATGATCTACGATCAGACTATGAATCAGCTCGAGAAGCATTATCCTCATCTCGTCAAGGACTGTAGTATCATGCGCCTCGAGCCCAATGACCAGCTCCTCAACACCGTCATCGCCAATGCTCATGTTGTCCTTCAACTCTCTACCCGCGAGGGTTTCGAGGTCAAGGTCTCGGAGGCGCTGCACGCTGGCCGCCCAGTCATTGCAACTCTTGCTGGCGGTATTCCGCTTCAGGTCAAGGACAATGTCAACGGCTTCTTGGTTAAGCCCGGCGACTACAAGGCTGTTGCAGGTCACCTGTTGAACCTCTTCACCGATGCTGGCCTGCACAAGAAGATGAGCCACGCCGCCGCTACTGGAGTGAGCGATGAGGTCGGCACCGTCGGCAACGCTCTGGGCTGGTTCTACCTTGCAGCCAAGTGGGCCGAAGTCGGTGTCAAGCCTGGTCTGCGCGGCGATGAGCGCTGGGTCAACGACATGGCTCGCGAGGAGGCCGACAAGCCCTACAGCGACAGTGAGAACCGTCTGCCCCGTCACTTTACGGAGAAGAAGGAAATTCCTGTCGTCTCTGGAAAGACTAATGGCCAGAACGGTGACGACAACCACTAAGAGTCTGAGGCTGGGTTTCTGCGAACGAACGTATTATGAGGTTGCGACATGTTGTAGCTAGGACTCGGGTCGCTAAGAAGCTTAAGGTGTCGTGGAAAAGAAAAAACGGCGGTTCTCCGGGTCTTTCAGAAATGTAAGGTTACTAGATGGCTTTCTGCGTCAGTACTCGAATTGATATCCCCATTTTAGTGTTTTCAGCTGCAGATTTTATCTTTGACTGATGGCGAGAGGCAGAGATAATCAGAGAGATGGTGTGAAGATGCGGGATGAAATGTTTCAACGAAGACAATTGTGTTGGGGTGATCCCAGACGACACCAGGTGACAGGTTTAGCTGGCGGACGGCCGAGTGCGCCGCGCAAGCCGCAAGCCCCGGTCGGATTTCCGATTGCTACATCTCCAGTCTCACCGCGAATCACTTGAATCAGTCAGTTGTCGCGGCCAGCCGCGCGTACCCAACGCACCGGTGTAAAGTAGGTACCTGCAAACCAGGGCCTTTTAGGGAGCTGATCCTTCCGATTGATAAGCCAAGCCGAAGCCATAAGCTGCCACCTCCCGAGCTGTGCCTTTTTTTTTTTTTCTTTCTTTCTTTCCGTTTCGTTTTATCTCGACTGGACATGGCTCAACAGTGTTTCTAGATTTGGTGTGTTCCTTTTCAAATCCGTACATTAACTTTATCCCAAGGTAAACATTATGGTTCACCTCGTCTCGGCCGCCGCCGTCTTGGCGCTATCTGCTGGCCTGGGTTTATCTCCGGCAACGGCCCTCGTCTCGGCCGAGCCAATTTCGGCGCCGCGACCGCCTTACCATCAACCACCTCCGTTGACACCATCATCGTCAGTCGACTTCGCGCCGAGTGCGGATCATGCGCGGGAGAATGCGGTGCACATCTTCAATGCCGTGCATTCTGCCATGCGGCAATGGGGTTCCTCGCTGCATCACAACGGGCTGGGTCTCATTCCCGCCACGGTGCCCAAGGGCACGCTGATGTATCACGGCACGAGGTCGAATAGTACCCCAGACAGCTTCGAGTGGCTTGCGTTCGAGATGGAGCACTCGGAAGGGTTTGCGAGGAGTTTCCGGGGCGGCAGGGGGTCGCCGCCTCCGAGGCCGCCTGGGAAGGGGAAGGGTCCCGGGGGTCCGCCGGGTAGTGGTGGCGGTGGACCGCCGGAGGGGCCGCATGGATCGGAACCTATTCTCATGATTGGAGGGGAGGGAAGTCAACGGCCTATTGTGGCGGATGACGACGATGACGATGATGATGACAGACAAAAGCCTCCTCCAAGGGGACCTAGTGGACCCGGCGGCGGCGACGGGAAGCCTGTCCGGGGATACTTCCATACCTACCGCGCGAAGCGGGATCTGAAGCTGCTGTACCTCGACGGCATGGCAGCCGGCAAGACCGGCATGGGCACGCTCGACACGCAGGATTTCCTGCTACGAGGTCTCAAGGAGGCGCCTGGGTTCGGGGAGTGGGATCGCGCAGCGGATATATGTGATGTTGTGAAAGCGTGGGGTCTGGACGGGGTGATTCGGATGGAAATCGGCTTCGAGGCGATTTACTGCGACTTCCACGATGGACTTGCGCTGGAGAGCGTGCTGCGGCGGCCGTGGAACGACGTCCCAGAGGCAGGGGGCGGTATCGACATGTTTGAGTGGGCGAGGGCGGTCGGGCAGCGGTATGATGGGATTGGCGGCGGGCGGGTGAGGCTTGGGTTTGGGGGGATGGTGAGCGGGTTGTGGTATCCTCTGAATGTGAGTAATCCGAACGGGAGGGTCGATATGCCGCGCCTAGGACGGTTGACGGAGGGGGAGAGGGGGGTTATGCTTGGACGGGTTGGGGAGATTGTGAAGGGGGCGAGGTGGAAGGATGGGAGGGTTGATTGGCAGGGCGTTGTTGATATGATTGTTACGAGGCATGGGGACCGGATTGAGACGTTGGCGGATGAGGGGGCTGATGGAGGGGATGAGGGGTTTGTGGCGCAGGTTTTGACCGTTACGAATACGTTTGTGGATTATCCGCGAGATGCGGATGATTCTACTGCTATTTCTAAGAAGGAAGAGGAAGATGAGTACGTAAGGGAGGCGAGGGAGCGGTGTGTGAGGCACTTCTTGACGTCGGCGACGGTGTGGAGGGCTGAGTGGACGCCCGAGGACGGGATGGTGTACGTTGCCGTCGAGGCTGTTGTTCAGAGGCTCTGCGGGGATCTTTTCGATGTTCGAGGTCTCGTTTTGCAGGCGATGCCGGCCTTAGCGGGGGCCGATTCCGAGGCGGAGGTCCGGCGCATTGTTGACGACAAGGCTCATGGTCATGCGAATGACGACGACGACAAGAAGCTCGAGGGCGCGGTGACAAAGGGCCGCAAGTTGATTCAGGCACTCAAGGAGGATCTCGGATGGAGCACGTGGAAGAAGTGTAGGCCTGGGTGCGACGTCGGGGAGATTTGCTTCATCGCCATGTGGCCTTTTGGGTTGAAGGAGGATCACTTCCATCCAAGCTGTCATAACCGGAGCTCGTTGGCCGGGAGGGATGGGCGACGGGGTGCTGGGAAGGGGTATTGGGAGTGGGAGCCTAGGCCTTGAGGGTGGTGATGTAGATAGAATACCTTAGGACGGGCGGGTAAATTTCCTTGATGTTTTGTCCTGGATCGAGATGTTTCCTAGATTCTAGCTCGTTTCTATATCGAGATCCTGATACGCGTCTAACTTTGAACCCTTTGCTGGAGAGTGGATATGACGCCGGTGATGTGTATTCACCTCGACGAGAGGATACTTGAATCCCTTTCTCTTCGTTCCTACCATCAAGCATTTCGGGTAAGTTGGTCGAGGAGTTCATGGGAGAAGACCCGAGTGTGGATCTCAGTCCCTTTGACCACGGGATCTGACGCTTGGCCTTTTGTTCGATCCCATATCGAGGTATGACTTTTCGTGATATTTCTACAAATTATTTGTAAGGCTCTCGAATTCGAGAGATAGATAATAGATACCACGCACGAACAGACCGGACTAAGGTATTAGATATATTTCAATTCATGACCGGAACAGTGCATTCCGTGCTCACTCTTTCATTGTTTGGTGTCCACAAGATTCGTGATGCATTCCCGCTGAGCCAGCAAAGGTGATGTTTTGCTGTCTTTTCGCCTTCATTTTGTTCTTCTTGCCACTCAACGACGACGAGCGCGGCTCGAGAAACATACAGACATGTAACGTGATCCTAGAAAGAAAACGTTTGAAGAGCAATAGTTCTACTCATCAGTCGTACTCAAAATGTCGTCCACCGTGGTCATGTGACTCCCTGGGTCGACATTCGCCGACGGAGCGGGCTCTCAAGGTGGCCGTATTCCGCCTCAACGGGACTCTCATGATGGCGATATCTGGAAAAACTTAAGTGACAGCATGTTAATTGATTCCTTCAATCCAAACGTTGGCGTTTTCTTTCCGTTGAGCCGCTTCTTGGGATCAATTTGGTAATGATGAAGGATGAGATGGCAGCCAACTACCAGGTCGATGCCCTGATCAGAGCGAAACCCTCGACAGACGGTGTGCAGCGACAATTCGCCACATGACTGCGAGAAACTCATTTAACTTCAACGTACACTTGGTATTTGCAAGAATATAGTTTGGTGTAATTCCATCATGTTGGTGGACTTTCGGCCCCAATCTACCTCCACAAATAAAACTCCGCCTCAATCATTTCACAGATAAATTTCTTCACCGAGGAGATGCAAAATTCGAAATAAACCCCTTCAAATTCCAAATTCTATGAATCTCCATCCAAAGATTCAAATCTAGACCTAGTTACCCACGGTTGACGTTGGCCTTGACGTTGTGTTGCCGCGTTGGTCAGACTCGAAAAATCGTCCCACAATAGCTCGCACCTCGGACATTTCGCAATAGCGAGATCTGCGAGGTCACGACTCAGCGCACACTTGCAACGACGTAAACGTGCAACGCACCAAGGCAGCGGGTTTAAAGTGGAATCATGCCAAGATTGGGGTAACGGTGCCTTCAGTAAGCACGTCTTGACTGCGTATGATGAGTTTACACTGTCGCTTGGGGCTTCTTGCATCAGAGCCAAAGGCAGGAGACATTGATGAACTGGATGCTGGTAATTGTTTTCGTGCCGAGAACACCTAATCTATCGAATCCTACTCAACCTCGAAATTATCTGCGCTCTCGTCAATGAGAAAAGTATGATTAGTCCTGGTCCCACGACACCCATGATTCTAGAACATTTACACGCAGTCGCACTCGTCCAAATCAGGGTCACCGCGAAGGTCACAGCCACGACCCACGATCTATCCGTACCGCCGTCTTCCCTGACACGCATCACGCCCTGTGCGACCCGATCCGCGGAGAAGGTTTCCCCAGGTTCCAGGTCATGGGCCCTCCGCTAGCCCTGTGGGATCATCGGAGGGAGAATCGTGGAACCATGAATATTCTTCAGGCATTGGAGCATGCTGCGGTTCCGCGTTTGGGCGACTATGATTCTCACAAGTCATCCCGGGAAATCCCTCGAGGTATTATGTAAAATTTCAGTCGGTATGGCTACTAACGTGTCAGCTGGCGGTGCAAAGGTGCACTGATGTGGCGGCGAGACGCGGGAGAGCGCAGCGGGATTGTTTTCTTAGCGTCGTGGCCGGGTTGGGGATAGGCGCCGTTGGGTGTTCGTTGGTTAATGGTCATGGGCTGAAAACTTGCATCCGAGGTATTACACGCAAAAGGGACTTGAGGGTTGACTCCGTTGAGACTGCCATGCCGTTAACTCAAGGCACGAGGAATATCGAATTCAACATTTTGATCTAGGATTTCTCAGCTACTGATGGAGTCCAATGGAGCCTCTCATCCCGCCGGCTCGGGGAGAGTTGGAACTTGGATACCCCCGCGGTGATCTTTTGCCAGCCCTAGTGTTTGTTGTCCAAGAAAATCCAATTTGCTTCCGAATCGAGTCAGCAAGACTACCAGTGCTCCTCTCTCGTCATAATTTACTGTAGGCAGGGTAGTCCACCCGCAAATGGGCGTCTACTAAGGCTTCGGACGATATTCCGCGAAACTAGTAGGACGGTAATTGCCATTTGGGATTCGAGAGTGACGCAAATACCTACCTCAGCTATACGGACGAATACAAACAAAACTAACTACAAGCCACTCAAAACGGGAGTGGCGGTGCGACATTGTTGTCTCTCGTCTCTGGAATCCATGTTTCTCGCCTGTTGAACTCTTGACTCTGAACTCTGGTGAGTGTGAGGCGTCGGCCACTCGGTACACCTCACCCTCCATGTTCCACCGTCCCTTTCCTCGCCATCTGTCAAGATTCAATTCCAGGCACGGAGTCGATAGCTGGGGACGCCACTGCACCTCTAGGCTACTTGTGTAGAGGAATTGATCGAGAGAAAGAGAAACCAGTGTCTGACATCCCATGTGCCCTGCTCCAACACACGCCACAGCTGTTTCTCGCCTGCAGAATTAGGCTTTGACAGGCGAGGGAGGACAGCGTTGCTAGTTAAATTAGTGCCAGGAACCACCCCGCCACCAAGGAGGTTTAATGCTCCAGGCTGCTCTGGGACTTGGACGCCTGGCCGCCGTACCGCGCTTGTGACAACTCTTGACAGAGAAGAGGGTTTCCGCAACCTCTCAGACCCCAAGGACGAGTTTCTCGATCCATCTCGCAGCTTACATGCTGCTACCGGCTGTTACCGGCAGGGCAGAGAGGTCAGTGCCACTACGCACGCAGTGATGTGTGGCACGTGAATGAGGCCTTTGAAGCCCGCGGTTCTCACCGAATCCACGCAGTAAGTGTGTCGCAGCTTCATCCAGGTGGACTTGTCCATCAATGAATATCCACAATTCCACGACTCAGTGTCGCTACGACGATCCAAAAGTGACGCAAATGCAAAGCCAATGCCAAAACCGAACCCAAGGTCCAGACTGGTTCTCTGCGGATGAGCATTGGCAACCCTGTAGCCCAGTCGGCAGCTCGAACGAGCCACGCGAAAGCGGCCGCTGACGATTCCGCTCCTCTCGTCGCCGTGGACCAAGGTCTCTTTGGTCAGGGGTGGCCCCGGCCGTCCTGGGAAATGGATCCCGTTGCCGACCTTGTGGCCCATCGAACGGGTGCGCGCCGCGGAGATGCAAGATTCAACGACATGTGGAACTCCGACCCGAATGTCAGGCCACCGGCAATGAGGCGTGTTACGGGACGCCCGGTTTTTCTGTGGAGGCCAGCGGCCACGAGCGGTCCGCACACATCGTCGACCATTGAGAAGCCTGATATTTGTCAATCGCAGACCTCGTCCCGTGGAAATAATGCACCGTTGTCGTAGGAAATAAATACTGCCCGAGTCTCCCGCTTCTGAAACGGAAGAGAAGAGACAGGAAGTATCACTATCCAGACTTCAGACTTTCAGACTTCCGTCACACAGACAACAAGAAACTTCAGACTTCAGACTGCTGAGCACTAGCTGCAGCACATCATCGTCATCGTCACCCTCGACATCACTTCCGACCCACCACCCTTGGTAGATGTTTTCTCTTTTCAAAACCATTCGTCTTGTGCCAACTTTGGCTCGTCCCACAAACAACCTTGCCCGAGCATTCTCCATCTCATCCGCCAGAATGGGCCTCACGCAAGACCAAATCAACATCGTCAAGTCGACGGCACCCGTGCTCAAGGTGCACGGCGAAACCATTACGACCCTCTTCTACAAGGACATGATTGACACCCACCCGGAACTCAAGAACATCTTCAGTCTTCGCAACCAGGCCTCGGGCGAGCAGCCCCGGGCGCTCGCCCAGTCTGTTCTCGCCTATGCCACGTATATCGACGATTTGCCCAAGCTCAAAGCCGCCGTTGAGCGCATCGCCCATAAGCATGCATCGCTGTACATTCGCCCTGAGCACTACGACATTGTCGGTCACCACCTTATGAAGGCCATCGGAGAAGTCTTGGGCGACGCACTCACACCCGAGATCGCCGAGGCTTGGACACTCGCCTACGGGCAGCTCGCACAGGTTTTCATCGGCCGCGAGAAGGAAATGTACCAAGAAGCCGGCACGTGGACAAATTGGCGCAAGTTCAAGATCATCCGCCGCATCGACGAGTCCGACTCCGTCACCAGTTTCTACCTCGCACCCTCAGACGGCAAGCTGCCCTTGCCAAAGTACCTCCCGGGCCAGTACATCTCCGTGCAGGTCCCGGTACCGCAACTCGGCGGCATCACCCAGCCCAGACAATACAGTCTCAGCGATGCGGTGACACAGGGAGAGTATTACCGCATCAGTGTCAAGCGTGAGGCAACAGTGGTGGACGCCCCGGAAGACGACCTGAAGAAAGGCCTGGTTCCCGGCCTCATTTCCAACCTTTTGCACGACGGCTACCAGGTTGGCGACGAGATCGATGTGTCGCACCCGCAAGGAGACTTCTTCCTGGACGCAAAAGAGACCGAAAAGGCGGATGTGCCGTTGGTGCTTCTCTCGGCAGGTGTCGGCGCGACGCCGCTCATGTCGATCCTCAACACGGTGCTGAGTCCGGAGTCCAAGACGCCGAAGCGGCCGATCAAGTGGGTGCACGCGGCACGCAACAGCAACAACTTGGTATTTGCTAAGCACATCCGCAACCTGACACGGGAGCGAGACAACGTCAGCGCGCATATCTTCCTCAATGAGGTCAAGCCAGGAGACAAGAAAGGGCAGGAGTACGATTACGAGCAGCACCTCGACCTGAAGCAATTGCCAGAAGAGGAGCTCGGCCTCGCCGACCAGAGAACCGAGTACTATGTCTGCGGGCCGAGGGATTGGATGCTCAGGGTAAGACTTGTATTGGAGGGTTTGGGCGTCGAGAGGGAGAGAGTGAAGCTGGAGCTATTCGCAACTGGTGACGTCGAGCAGTAGTCAGTCAACAGCAGTGATTTGAGTATCAGGCTAGACAGGGCTCTGAGAGAGAGAGAGAGAGGGAGAAAAGAAAAAAAAAAGATCTAGCTGGGATCTTGCGAAGGGATGATTGGGCGGGGCGACAAGTTTTGGTATCGGACTAAAAGAGGTTCTTTTCCTCGCGCGCGCCTTGCATGAATTGTAATTGTATGGATAGATAAGATACCTCTCTGGAATTTTCAGCATTTTGGTCATTGTGAATGACAAGATGCGTGTCGTGGAATTGTTACTTTTTTGCCTTGTGTCCTTTTTTCGTGACTTGGCCCTCCCTCGGCCGTGCGAATCCAAGTTTTTCTTTTTCCCAGCTGTGCTGTTTCGAGGCGATGGGTTCTGCGAAAATTTTCTGACGTGTAGAATTTTACACGATCTTGCGCACAGGTTGAAAATGAGGCTTCTAGACGCCAAGTCGAATCTTGGGCTGTAGCAAGTTGATGAAATTCGGAGAATGAAGTTGATATTGGCATCGGGGAACGAGCGTTGTTGACAATACGCCCTCTACCATCTAGGCGCTGAATCGAATCGGGACGGTCCGCTGGTGAACCAGAGTTTGAGATTCTGAACTTGGGCGTTGCAGTGTAGCAGCCAAGCGACTCGTTCGTGCTATTGCTATAATGCGTCAAGTAAGCAGGCCGCCGTTGAGATGAAGCCTTGGTCCATGGTTCATAGGTTAAGGCGAATGGGTGTGCAGACGAGGCTCGCGGCGTTCACGAAGGGAAGACTAGACGAGACCAGAAAAATGGGTTGGGTGACACAGAGAAAGGTCGTATTCCCGGTAAACTTTGCTTTTTCTCAGCACAGAAAAGTGACGAGTAACTTGGCTCTGGCGCCCAAGTTGTGCGTCGTGATGATGACTGCCAGGACCAGGCGTCGAGACACGGCTTGCAGGCGGGATGGCTCCCCGAGCGGGAGCTTGCGCGGGAGCGGGTGCGATCCGGGAGGGCAGCTAATGGGATTGGAACCAGCAGGGAGGCGGAATCATGGCTTTGGGTCCGTCGATCTGCGATGCAGCGACCCAACGATCCAGCAGCCCCCCATGAAGCATCGGATCGACATGGATAGCTAGGAGGAGGCCAGCTGCATATTCCCCGTTCATTAGGGTCCGCCTTGATGGGATTTGGGATCCAATGTGAGATGCGATGAACGTCAGCGCAGGGGTGGGAGGGGTGTAGAAGAAGATATACTCAATACGATGAATAGCTAGTTTACTCGACGGTAGACCTGAAGGGAGCAGGAAGCCGAGGCGGCTGGCGATAGATCCGGATCAAGGGTCATGCTAGTTTGGTAGAATATGTCTCCAATGTCTGAGTCTTGAGGGACCTAAGATGGAGCTGATGGAGCTGATGGAGCTTATGGACGAGACGGGCGAGGTGGGCGAGATTCAGATGATGGATGTGAGGTCAGAGTAAAGAATTTGCAGCCAATAGCTGGAGAGGCGTCGAGACTTCCTGTGAGGATTATCCGTACCTTACCAGGAGGCAAGGTACCTCTCTTTCCAGGTTGACGTGGAAGGTGACTTACATCTCGGGCAAGACCTCACTGGATCGGCCCAGGGGTTCAGTTCGGCCGTGATTGGTGAGACCACGTGCCCGGGGAGTCGGGGCTCCGGTGCCGAGCGCTAAGAATAAAACAGGCAAGACCAGTGGTCCAGGTACGGCCAGGTCACGTTACCTTATTCTAGGAATGGGAGGCAAGAAGTACGCAGCTGCATGGGTAGGTACCTACCTAGGTGAGGAAGGTGCATTCAGAACAGAGCCTGAAGAGGAAGTTGCGAGGGCAGAGAGAACGTCATGAGACAGGAGGGGGACGGAAGGTGCCCCTCCCGCCCTCGGCCTCCGGGCAAGTCCCCACCTGCCGTCGCCGTCCCCGGATCCGTTGGCCGAAAACGGGTACGTACTCTGTGCTGCCATCCGGGTCGGGTGTGCCTTCCTCTCATCTTCCGGCCTGTCTCCCTCCCGTCTAAGGTAAACTCTGCTACCTCGTTCATTTCCACTTCTCATCAACACCAACACCAACAACCTCCCGTCCACTCGTCGACAAGACTGCCGTTTTCCCCTTTGGAATGTTCAACTCCCGCTAGAGATTCCGTACGTGGCTGAGCGCGTGCAGTCGTACCTTGGGCGCCGCTTCTCCATCTCTTTCGCCCATTCTTGCTTCCCTGCGTCAGGACAGGGGGCCCGCCGACATGACAGGGGCCTAATTCCCATCCATCTGGCACCACTAGTCTTTTCCTTTCTCAATTATCTTTCTTCTTTCTCTTCCCCTTCCTCTCTTTCCCATTCACTCGGCTCCATCGCCCGTCCCGACGATCAGATTCATCGCCTCCCACTTCTTATTCTCCTAGTCAATCGCCTGCGCTAACTCTCTCATGGTATGGCCTCGACCACGGTCATATTCGACTGCTCACTGCTCACATCGACCCAGGCATCTTGCTCGATGGATCTCCGGAACTGTCCCGGCATTTTCAGGCCCCCATGTCCAATGATCTCACTCGCCTTGATCATTTTTTCACCCATCGTCGTCATTCCAGGGGCCTCGGAAAGAAAAAATCGAGTGGAATCCTGATGGGCCTAAGGGCCAGAGTTCTGGAAGAGTCAGCTGCATTCCGTCGCGATGCCCCCTCACGCCCTGTCCTGCCACCCAAGATCCTGCGACCAGCCGACATCCATCGCCCTCAGGGGATACGAACCACAAGGATGGCCGCTGTGGAATGCCGGTACTCAAACTCTATCCACGCATCTTGGTCACACCTCGCCAGTCCTCCCCCCCTCCCCTCCCCCCATCACAGGACACTTGCAAGCTGCGAGCTCTTCGTATACTTGGTAGAAACACCTGGAGGCTGGAGCTGCCTGGAGCTCAACATTATTCGTGTACCGCATGGGGTCTCTCCAATGATCAGTCTCCAACCGACCCTTCGCCTGTTCTAGAGTTTATGGACCAACGGCCTCTGTAGTCGAGAACCACTACTCAGATGTCGCCCCTCGCCGATGGAATAGTGTGCCTCGCGGAACTTGACCTTGGGCTCTGGATTGGCAGACTATCTAGCACCCCACGCTGTGTGAGGGTCCTTCAGCAAGCCTCTCTCCATTGTTTTAACGCGTCCAGCCGGCCCCAAAGCCGCCCAAGAACCTCTTTTGGGTCCCTCCCCCGTCAATATTGCACTTCGGTGCCAATATCGTTCACCTGATGTCGCAGTGCACTGGCCTAGGGGTCTCGACTCTGCCGAAGCTGAAGAAATATTCCGCGGGAGCGCGCATCCCGCCATGTAAGGACCCGAGAGATGACAAGCCAAGTCCGAAAGGGAGGGTAGCTGTCATAATGCACCAAACCGCAAATTCAACGCAACCCCGTCATGCCATGCCATGCTACCGGTTCTGACGGATGGCCGAGGCGCTGCGATAATGCCTAGTGTGCTCGAAGATGGGACTCGAGCTGAGCTGTCAACATACCTACGCGAGTCGTGGTTCAGCGGCACGGGCAATTGCATGATCTGATGCTTCATTCCGTGGAACGGCCCGCATTCGCGCACCTGGCACTGCGACCGTCGACTATTATGCTAAGCTGCTGGCTGGCTGCTGGCTGCTGGCTGCATCGTGCCAGCACTGCTCGTGGCACTGTCTGGACCATCCTGGAACACCAGTTCATCCGACCCAATTTTTGTCATTTCGTTTCGGCCGCAGTCGCCTGAACAATCGCAATCCGCAACAGCTAAAACAAAGAATCTTATTCTTTGAAGCAGGAACATCAGACAACAATCGCATTGACAAGACGGTGGAAGGCGTCATACTCTGATCGGCTTCCAAACCAGCCTCGACATTACCCGTAACCCGGGGCTACGCAGTGCCCAATCACAACATCCCACTCGGTCCTGTCTCACAGACTGGTGTGGTGACGCCGCTGACTGACTTCTTGGTGATCCCCCAGAGTCCAGAGTGGTCATGGAGACTGGGTTGCCACGAGTCGAAGGCTGGGCGACGCGGCCTCTTCCGCCTTTCCCACCTTGTGCAACGCACCTCGGTTTCTCGTACCTTTTTCGTGTCTCGTTGTGTTCCTCAAAACCCTCCCTTGACACAAAAAGAGATTCCATTTTTGTCTCCAGCCAGGGCAGACATGAGTACCTTGGGTCCGAGGATTCTCGACTGTATCAACCGTCCGTCATATTATCCTCCTCTATTCCGTAGGATACTCCGTACGGAATCCCGCCGTTCCTATCGAATGGCAAGGGTCTGACAAGACAAACAACAACTCTTAGCTGTGCCAGATCACTAGCTTTCCTTAAGCTATTTGCGCCATCACGTCGGGTCACCCTCTGACGTCCGGATTTGACCATGGCACGGCGGATAGCAGAAGCTTGCAAGGGTCCGTGTTGAGGGGTAGTGTCGATGATCCTTGCTAGCAATCAAGCCACTCACACCTTGAAGCTCCTCGATATCGCGCACTAAAACTGCATTCTCCCCAATCCGGCACGCAGCTCTAAGGGAATGCACGTTACTCACCGTCGACGGCGCGCCAGCCTACTCTCATGCTCTGCTCATCATCGACATCGTCTCCCGCTTGCCATCCAACCGCGCCCGCCAACTGCCCGCCTACAGCGCTTACTTGGCCTTCCCGCACGACAAAGAGACGGCGCCTTCCTGCCACCTTCTCGGCCGTATCCTTACCGATCTAACTTGCTTAAACCCACAACGGGCCCTACTCAACGGCCTCTCGTCGCAAGGCTGTCTCCTAGTCCACGACAACTTCCCACCATAACTTTCTTAGTTGACTACGGCATTACTTTTTTTCCCCGATGAAGATGTTGTCACTGGGCCCTCCAATCGTCAACTTCGGCCCTGGTTGCCCCCGGTGCTGACTCCGAACTTCACCGAGCGAGGCAAAAAGAGGCACAGAAGTCCAGCTGCAGGCGTGCTTCGCCCGGTTGGTGCGGGATGCCTCCTCTCTCGTTTTAGCTGGTCATCGTGCCTGAGGTCATCACGGCACGGCATCAGTGCCCCCCCGCCCCTGGCAATAACGCACTGTGACAATCGTGGGATTCCAGATTGCATCAATCACTTGGGGCTCCCATCTCATCTGGTACACTGCGGCGCAAACACGGGGTACCCTGGTCGAAAATCCAGATTGCCGGGTTCGCAGCCACCAACAAATATTTGGTCACAAACAACCACGCAAACCAAGCCAGCAAAGGAAGCAAACAACTCTCGAATCCTGACAATTTCCACGCATAACGGGCAAACATGTCTACGAAATCGTTAGACAGTTTTTTTTTTTTTTTTTTTTGGTCGGCTTGATTTCTGGGTCTTGACTGAAATTGCTCCATCTATCGGCTAAGCAACATCGGCTTGGCTTCATCCCGCTTGCCCGGTGTCGTGTCGTCGTGTCAGGTCGTGTCGTCCATCCCCGAGTCCTCCAACTCACCAAGTTGGCAATCGAACTGAATCTAGACTCTACTCGAGCCAAGGCAGCTCTCTCCATTGGCTGCGTTGCGAGAATCACGGCGACTACGGAGACTAGGAGACTAATTCAAGCCGTCGTGGAGTCTACTTACGCGGTCGGCTGGCTCGTTGAAGAGCTTCCCGAAGCCGCTTGATAGCTTGATGGATCTTGGCCAGAAGGCTCGATGAGACGAGGCAGAGGCGGCGGGGAAGGCTTCGCCGTTATCTCTGCCACCTTGTGACATCTGACATATGAGGCAAGCGATCCAACTCGAACCCGAGGCTAGGCGTCGAAAAGGTCGAATCGCGATCATGGTTGCACGGCATCTGGTGCCTGCGCCGCGCTGCACCGTTTTCCTGAAGAAGATGGGTGCTAAATGTGACGTCCATCAACGACGCCGTCGAAGCAGGATCACCACTTGCCCCTTAGCCATTCCTTGGCACACAAACTCGAGGGCCAGCCCTTTCAGCCACGTTCTGCATGCTCTTGCGGTCCCTGTCGACCATAGGAGACGATGAGAGACCAAGTGGTCCAAGGCCATGCCGCGCGGTGGTGGGGAAGCGGATTGGAGTGGTGAGTACCTACACTAGGAACATCGGCTCGACTCGACTCGACGGTGGGTAAGAGACTCAGACAGACGCCACACCTGGCGGATGGTGGCCCCTCATGGTGGAAAAACAAGGTCTTTAAGTTATCTCTCTCTGGAGAGAGCTTTCTTTGTCGTTTTTCCATGCCACATCTGTCCAAACCATTTCTGAGTTCTGTCACTTCGTTTTTGCATGTTTCATCGTCTCCATAGACAGGGACCCTGGTGGATCTTCCGGCCCCTTGCAAGTGATCCTGGGCTGGTTAGTGCAGCTCTGCGCAGTGTGCAGTGTGCAGACTGAAGAGAGGAGAACTAAAGACAGGGGACTGGAGACGTGTATCTCTCTTTCTGTCTGCGAGCTAGTGGAGCAGGTTTCTTCTTTCAGGCATCGTCCTCTCATACTGTCTAGTAACGAACATCGGATCGCTGAAGTCAGGCAAGGTCTGTACCGTGGTGCTGGGCCGCCGGGGAAGTGCCCATTGGTTGTCCGAGCGAGCAAGCGGTGCTGTTGTCTGTTCGATTCGAACGAACCAGCCTGACTGGATGGACTGGCGGACTGGATGGAGACTTGAGTCTTGTCTGTAGTTGTTCTGTACACCCCCTTCCCACTCCCTCCTCCTCGTTCTTTTTCTCCTACGGATACCTACCAGGCTACCTACCATGCCAGAGGTACGGATACCTTACCCTACTCCCATATCCCGGTCCGTAGTTCTGGGGAGGTTAGCCCAGATGCTATTTCTTTCCAGTCCGAGAGGACAAGGTCCAGCATCCTCGCCCATATTCGCCATGTTTTACTATCTCGCTCCAAGGCTAGCCGATGACTGTCCAATCAAGGTAGCCCGGCACATCCAGTGCTTTTTCGACCGAGTGGGCTATGGTTGCGGCGAGGAATGGATCAGCTCGGGTCGTATCGTAGTCGATGCTCTCCGGTACCTCGCCTGCTCGCTGGATCTCTCTCTTTTTGCCCTGCACCTCATCAACGGTACTCTTGTCCCCGGTCGAGAGAAAAGCATTCATGCGTAGCTGTCTCATTGACTAGGGATCAGAGGAGCCCACTTCTTGGTCGAATGGATCCAGGCCTATTTGACTACACACCTCCCCTCACCCCCGACTCTCTGGAATTCCCTCGCAAATTGTTCTTGTTTTGCAAACGCCGAACCATGGCAGTGACAATGTCTGACGGTCCGATTCGGAAGGCCTGCGATCGGTGTCATAGGCAGAAGCTCAGCTGTAAGCGCGTCGGCGATGAAGCTTGTGAGCGCTGTATCAGACTCAAGGAAGAGTGCACTTCGAGCCCTTCTCTGCGGTATCGCAAGCAACACAGTCAGCAGCAGCAGCAGCACCACCACCACCACCACCACAACCACAACCAATACGGCCCAACAGGAGAGGTTGTACGAAGAGCCATCCCGACTCCCAAGCGGCAGCGTACAGAGAGCGGGGCAGCCCAAGTCACACAGTCCGATCAAGGTGAGTCTTAGGTGTCTTTGACTTGTCTAGAATAATCCTCCCTTTACTGACGATTCTTGCCTCGTGTAGTTATCGTCAAGACCCAACATGGTGGTCCTGTCTGTGGTAACACGGCATTCGGAGACAATGCTGTCGTTTCACCTGAGGCCATGCTTGACATGGTCGATTTCGACTTTGGCTTCGGCAACTCTGCCGGCCTCTATCAACCCAGCACAAACCAACAACAATTACCCCAGACTTTCACCGGAGCCATGGACGACCTGATGTCAGGACATGGAGATTCCATTACCCATCCGTGGAGCCCAGTCCACTCGGCAACTTCAGACTCGGCATTCACCTCACCCATGGCACCGCAAGCAGACCAGGTCGGCCGGGTCTATCTCGGAAGCCCTGCGTTACAAAGGCAATCTTCTTCAAGATCGAGTAAGCCGCATGACTTTACTCCACCACGGCGAGCAAGGAAGCGTGTCAAGCAAAGAACAAGGCAGATCATGCTCCGGCCGTACGCTGCTGGCCAAGGGCCATCGACTGGAGAGTGGATGCCGCGCATCACCGAAGTCAACTCCAGACTCTTTGAGCTCTCGTCAAACCTACCCGCGCACATCGACTCATCCGAGGAGCCCGGCCGATCCAGCATAGCCTCAACGCCCGATGACGGAAGCTCTACCACGGCGCCTTTCCCAGTTGATGAGATGTTCAAACTCTCTCGACACTTTGCCGACCTTCTTGCGGAAATGTCTCCACCGATGGAGGCCGCCTCTCCCGCAAGCGATGGCGGGAACTCTGTACTAGCCAAAGGACTCAACTCCTTGTCGGATCCGGCGACCTGTCTCTTCATCCTCTCGACGTATGTTCGGCTTCTAGACATGTACCAGAAGGTCTTCAGCTGCATTCACTCAGAGCTAAATCAGCTTCAGTCGGGTCATCTGTTTCAGTCGTGGAAACTTCCTGGCGTCACTGTGGGCTCCTTTGCCGTCGACTCGGCGCCGTCTCTCCAGATGTCTCTCACGATTCAGTTAGCGGAAGAGTTTCTTCTACAGATGCGGCGAGCATCTGCATCACTCGATCCGACTCTGCGATCGGATGGCTCACCAGCGGGAAAGGCCCCTGATGCAGCCTCAATGTTCTCTGGAGTAGTGGATGTCTCATTTCAGGCATTGAAGAGGCAAGAAGAAAGCCTAGGCAAGGAGCTAAAGGATCTACGAAAGGCAATGGAGACTTCTCTCGACGGATGAAGACGAAGTCAAGGTGTGTAATCATGTTAGATAGTGCAAATTGTTGTATTAGTGGCCTCGGTTTACTTCTCAATATGCTTAGTGTGGGGAATTGGACGATGGATGGAGTTGTGTCATGGAGTTCATAGGATCGGATGGAGTCACTTTTAGACATGAGGAGCCAAGACAGCCTCAATCTGAACCACGCGGGACAAAGAAACGTCTTTCATGTGCAAGTACCCCATATTCCCCACGAGGAAGATATGCACGTTGATACATTGACTTTGTGAAGGTTAAAAGTCACTACGGAACGGATCGCGCTTCCGAAATTCTTGAGCCCAGAACCGTTTTCGTCGTTAGGTAGGTCTCTCTCTCTCTCTCTCTCTCTGTCTCTCTTCTTCGAGTCTCTGATGACATCGGTTGCTCCCAGCGCCGAAACAAACGTAAGTCACTTTCACACGCGTTGGATGAGCCGTCGTTGAAGAAGAGGCGCCGTCTTATCAAGCCTCCCGGGCGGCCGATGGCGTCCGCGAGACCGAGATCGAGAGACTGGCTGACTAAATGATAGTCGGAATCCCGTTTGTTTGCTGGCAGCTAAAATAGTCAACGCCGAACGTGCACGCCAAATAATCCCGGCGACCGTTCGAGACATTCTTCGGCCACGGAACTCCGAACCACCCCTTTCGATCCACCAACAGACAAACCATCGCCGAACCTCAACTCAACTCATCCCACACTTCCACACGCCCCCTACGCCCCTCCCCTTCCCTCATCCCCCCAGTTCCTCTTCAGCACACCCCCGTACCGTGGGGGATCTGGGATCTTGGGTCTTGGGTTTCTGGGTGCTTGGGTCTAGGCGGAGTAAGGCGGTTTGCCCCCTTACTTTTTTGACATGGGGGCACAGGCGTCATGTAATCGACACTGTCCGCCAGGGAGGAACCATCGCGAGGTTTGATATTGTTGCTGCCATCAAGTGATTGTCTATATATCCCTTCATATCGCACCGTCCAGTATGATGTCTTTCCTTTCGATCACCACAGCCCTTCCCATTCTTCTCTATTGTTATACCTCTTACCTCCAACCTCACGCATCGCACAATTCTGCCCACGTGTCGACAACTTACACGAAGTTTTATACTCTTCTCTTTTCTCTCTCCAAACCCCCCATAATACCTAATTATCCTAGAAATACCCCTGACAGCAATGTCTACCTACAAGAAACCCCAATCAGAGCCTATCGCCATTGTTGGCACAGGTTGTCGATTCGCTGGCGACGTAACATCACCAACAAAACTCTGGGATCTTCTCACCAACCCCAGACAATTATCACAAGAGGTCCCGAGCAATCGGTTTAACGCCCAAGGTTTCTACCATCCAGACGGCGAGTACCATGGAGCAACCAACGCAACACAAGGTTACTTCCTCGAGGAAGACCACCGTGTATGGGATGCCGGATTCTTCAACATTACACCAAAGGAAGCTGAGGCCATCGATCCTCAACAACGCATTATCCTCGAAGTCGTCTACGAAGCCTTGGAATCGGCCGGATACACACTCGAGAAATACGCTGGCAAGAAGGTTGCCGTATACGCCGGGCTCATGACAGCAGACTACGACTCATTATGCCAAAGAGACGACATTACATCGAATCAGTACTTCGCTACCGGCAACTCAAGAGCTATTCTCTCCAACAGAATCTCATACTTCTTCAACTTCCGCGGTCCCTCCATGACCATTGATACAGCATGCTCATCAAGTCTCGTCGCTCTACACCAGGCCGTATTGAGTCTCCGGTCCGGTGAGTGCGAGATGGCCTGTGTGGCCGGTGCCAACTTGATGATCACCCCCGAGCAATTCATCAGCGAGGCCAGTCTGCACATGCTCAGCCCTACAGGCACATCGAAGATGTGGGACGTGAGTGCAGATGGGTACGCCCGCGGTGAAGGCTTCGCGGCTCTGTTCATCAAGCCACTGTCTCAGGCTTTGAGAGACGGTGACTCCATCATCAGCATCGTAAGAGAAACTGGTGTGAATTCGGACGGACGCACTCAGGGTATCACCATGCCCAGCCCCCTGGCTCAAGCCGAGTTGATTCGGGACACATACCGTAGATCCGGTCTGGACTCACAAGATCCCGCCGATAGGCCCCAATACTTCGAGGCCCACGGAACTGGCACCCAAGCCGGAGATCCCAGGGAGGCTGAGGCCATTTCAACGGCATTCTTCGGCAACGAGGCCAAGACTACTGCCGAGAGTGACGATACGAAGCTTGTAGTCGGATCCATCAAGACGGTCATCGGCCACACGGAAGGCGCCGCGGGCCTAGCCGGTCTACTTAAGGTGGCACACTCCATGATCAACAACTGCATTCCACCCAACCTGCATCTCAATACCCTCAACCCTAGCGTGAAGCCGTTCTACGGACACCTCCGCATCCCTGTCGATGTCGTCCCTTGGCCCCAGGCCCCGACTGGTCAGCCACTCCGAGGAAGCGTTAACTCCTTCGGCTTCGGCGGCACCAACTCTCATGCCATCCTTGAGAGGTACGAGCCGAGCATCCACGATGAAGTCGCGAAGCACTTCGCTCCGGCACTGGAGGCACCAGTCAACTCACTCACCACCACCACTCCCTATGACGCCGAAGCCCCGGCTGTCGGTCTCCCTCTAGTCATCTCTGCCAAGTCACAGAAGTCTCTTGTTGCCGTGGCCCAGGCCCTCCGCGACTTCATGGTGTTGACTGATAAGTCGGCCGACGAGGTCGCTTACAACCTGTACGCCCACCGTTCGGCCCTGACCTACCGCACAGCTATTAGTGCGGACTCCCGCGATGGAGTCATTGCCGCCCTCGACAGCCTTCTCTCCAAGGCCGGCTCCTCTTCCAACCTTGAGCTTGGTGTTCGCGCCAAGCTTGACGGCGGCGAAGTCAAGATCCTCGGTATTTTCACTGGTCAAGGAGCGCAGTGGTCCGGCATGGGTCGCAAGCTCTTCCACTCCAGCAGCGTCTACAGAAACACTATTGAGAACCTCGAGAAGGTTCTCAAGGCCTGCCCCCACCCTCCCATGTGGTCCCTCGTTGAGGAGCTCATCCACCAGGAGGATGCTTCCCGCATCAACATTGCCGCTCTCTCCCAGCCTCTCTGCACTGCAGTGCAGATTGCTCTCATCGACCTCCTCAGCAGCATCAATATCTCTTTTCACACTGTTGTCGGCCACTCATCCGGGGAGATCGGCGCTGCCTATGCCGCTGGCGTGCTTAGCGCCCGCGATGCCATGCTCATCTCCTACTACAGAGGTATGTCTGCTCACCTTGCCGGCGGCAAGGATGGCCAGAAGGGTATGATGATGGCTGTCGGTATGACCCGCGCTGAGGCGTCGGCTCTCTGCGCCCGGGATGACATCAAGGGCCGTATCTGGGTCGCTGCCAGCAATGCCCCGACCAGTATCACTCTCTCTGGAGACGTGGACGCGGTCAAGGCGCTCCAGGCTGAGTTGACCGAGGAGAAGAAGTTTGCTCGTCTTCTCGTCGTCGACACTGCTTACCACTCTGCCCACATGGAGACACCGGCGTCTCAGTACATGGAAGACTTGGCTGGATGCGGCATCGAGCCAAGACAGCGCAACTCGACCGTCTGGATCTCCAGTGTGTATGCTGATGGCACAGAGCCAAGCATTGAGGAGCTCAAGGGCCCTTACTGGAAGGACAACATGGTCAAGGCTGTCTCTTTCTACGAGGCAATTGATCTTGCTCTCAGCTCCCAAGGCCCCTTCGCCAGTGCCGTCGAGGTCGGCCCTCACCCTGCGCTCAAGGGTCCCGTCCAGCAGACCGTCAAAGCTGCTACTGGTGGCGCTCTGTCGTATGCCGGTCTGCTTGACCGCAAGAAGGATGACAGACACGCCTTTGCCGAGTTCCTGGGCTTCACCTGGAACTACTTCGGCACCGACGCCATCGACTGGAAGCTTCTTGTCGCTCAGTCTTCTCAGCCTAGTCTCTCGTCTTCGAGGATTGAGCTGCCTTCCTACCCATGGGACCACAGCCAGATGCACTTCCGCGCGTCCCGCATAGCCCAACAGTACCAGTTCCGCGAGAAGGGACCCCACGAGCTTCTTGGTGTTCGTACTCGTGACGATACGGAGTTTGAGCTCAGATGGCGCAACATCCTCAAGCTCGAGACCGTCCCTTGGATCCAGCACCACAAATTCCAGGGCCAGGCCCTGCTTCCTGCCTCTGCCTACTGCGTGCTTGCACTTGATGCTGCAAAGGCTGTTCTCAATGGTCGCGAGGCTTCAGTTGTCGAGCTCACTGATCTTGAGTTCATGAGCGGTATCTCCCTGGAGGCCAACACATATGGTGTTGAGATCTTGGTCTCGTTAAGCATCGCGCCTCCTTCGACGAAGGGCCGCCTGGCTGGCAAGATTATCGAGGGTGTCTTCACCATCACGTCATGCTACGCCGATGGTGTCACTCCCATGCAGAAGAACTTCACCGGCAACCTGCGCATTTACCTCGGCGAGCCGTCTGAAGATGCCCTTCCCACACGCGACCCCTCTATGGCTGAGACGCTTCCTGCCGACACCGACTCCTTCTATCAGATGATGTTGGACATCGGTCTGGATTACACCGGTCCCTTCCGCGCTCTGCAGAGCATTGATCGCAGATACAACTTTTGCTCAGCTACGCTCCAGAAGTTCCACAACACCGACACTACTGGACTCGGAGTCAGCCCTGCCACTCTGGACAGCTGCTTCCACTCCGTTTTTGCCGCTGTGGCGTCGCCCGGTGACAAGTCTCTCTGGACTTCTTTCCTCCCCAGGAGCATCGAGAAGATTCGTTTCAACCTCGCGCTCTGTGATGGTAAGCCCTCCGACAACGCATCACTGGTTGTCGATTCGGTCATCACCCAGGAGATTCCTCGCACTAAGACCGCGACGACCAAGTTTGTTGGTGACATGAGCATCTACAACCCCGACGGCGAGATGGAGATCCAGGTTGAGGGCCTCATGGTCGCTTCATTTGCCAACTCCAAGCCTGAGGATGACAAGGAACTCTATCTCACCACAGTGTGTGATCTGGATCCTGAGCATGAGATCATTGCTGCCGACTTGAGCCAAGAGGACGTTGCTACCGAGCGTATCTTGCTCGAGGCCTGTGAGAGAGTCGCGCGCTTCTACATCCACGATGATTCGCTCAAGGACCTCTCGTCTTCACCTGTTTTCTTCACCCCGCCAGCCACACCCATGTCGCCTCCCAAGGCTAGATCATCCGAGGCTACCCCCAGCCCCTGGCAGCAGGACACTGCCGAGACACTGGATGCCTACATCCTGCAGTCTCCCTTCCAGCACGCCCTCAGCTTCATCCGGCTGCTCGGTGAGAATATCCCCGATGTCCTCCCTGCGATGCTCTCGACCATCATCCAGGAGGCTAAGCAGCTTCATCGCTTCCGCTCCCATGTCAGCCGTGTTGTCTCCCAGCTCGCTCACCGATACCCTCGCATGCGGGTGCTCGGTTTGACCGACCCCGAGACGGCGCTCACAAAGCATGTCATTGATGGCTTCAAGGGCTCGTTCGTTTCCTACACGCTGGGCAACGAGAATGAGCCGGATCTACTGGCGAGGATCTCGTCTGACGCGACCAAGAAGAAGATTGATACTGAGCACACCAAGGTCCTTGACAAGGAAGACAACTCGTCTCTCCAGCCGTTTGACATGGTCGTCCTGACAACGTCGATTGTCAAGGGTGCTGAGCAGCGTTCCAAGCTCAAGCAGGTTCAGGGCCTCATGAAGCCTGGTGGTTTCCTCATCCTCATTCACGAGTCCATGAGCCCTCTTCGTGACAGACTTCGTCGCGCCTTTGGCGTGAGGAGACAGGCTGATTTGCCGCTTACTCCTCCCGAGTGGCCCGACCTTCTCGATGAGTGCGGCTTTGCGCGCGTCTCCAAGAACGCCGAGCAATTCTTCGCTCCCGACTTCTCCCTTATCGTCAGACAGGCTGAGTCGGATATTAAGCAGGCTGCTCTTAGCCCCCTCAACAGCTCCGTTCCCAAGGTCATGGGCCACACTCTCATCATCGGTGCCCAGGAGAACACGGCCGACCTGTCTGCCGAGGTGCACCAAAAACTGGACCCCTTGTGCAGCAGCATCGACATCATCGCCGACTTGGACTCTCTTCAACCTGCCATCTTCAACGAGATCAGTTCCGTCATCTTCCTTGCTGATTTGGATGAGCCCATGATGAGCTCCATGACACCCGAGCGTCTTGATCTTTTCCGTGCCCTGATGGCACCTGAGAAGGTAGTCCTCTGGGTCACCATGAACTCGCGCGCTGGCAACCCTGAGCACGCGGCGACTTTCGGCTTCTGTCGCTCCATGCTTGCTGAAATTCCCAGTCTGAAGCTCCAGATGCTGGACCTCGACTCCCGTCGTGACTCGGGCGACCTCGTCGCCGAGACCTTCCTTCGTCTCAGCATGAAGGCGCTGCGCAGCGCTGCCCAGGATGGCAAGTTGCTCTGGTCTCACGAGAGTGAGATCTTTATGGAGCATGGCAAGAGGCTCATTCCTCGTCTTCTTCCCTGGAAGGAGGGCAACGACCGCGTCAACTGCCCTCGCCGACTTGTGGCTGATGAGGTCAACACTCTCAAGCAATGCGTCGAGGTTGTCTCTGCCCAGTCTGGCGATGGCTCTGCCGTCTACAATGCCAACATTGTTGAGGAGACCGACATTGATGACGCCGTGGCGATTCCCGATCAGAGCGTTATCCAAGTTAAGTACAGCTCAGTCGAGGTCATCAACTTTGGACTCAAGTACGCCTCTCATGTCTGCATTGGAAAGGAGGTCACATCCGGCGAGCTATGCCTTGCCATGACCAAGTCCAACTCGTCCTACGTCACCGTTCCCAACTCTTGCGTCTTCCAGCTCAGCAGTAGCAATATTGAGCCTAAGCTCCTCCTGGGTCTCGTCCTCAGATATCTTGTGGCCTTGTCCGTCGCCGAAGATATGATGGAGCAGACTGTGCTTCTCCTGGAGCCCGACGCCGCTCTCTTGGAGTGCATGAAAGAGGTCTTTGAGGCAAAGGGTGCGAATGTCATTGCTTGCACCACCAACGGATCGAAGCGCAAATCCTTTGGCCAGCGCTACATCCACCCTTACGCCAGCAACCGCGAACTCAAGGCACTCTTCCCTGCCGATGGTGCTTCCGTCATCGACTTCCTTCCCGAGGGTAGCGAGCTCTCCGAGACGATTCTTGACTGCCTTCCCGAGAACTGCGAGTACCACTCTCGCTTCTCCCTCCTGACCTCGGAGCATGTTGTTGCCCTCGGTGACTCCATGGACATCGAGCACCTCTGGGAGACGGCCATCGGAAAGGCAATCACCAATGTCAGAAGCATGAACGGCCGCATCGGCTTCCCTGCTCTGGACTCCATCTCCGTCCCCCAACTCCTCGACCACACCGGCAGCAGCAAGCCCTTCCAGATCCTCGACTGGCGCGCCGAGCGCGAGGTGCAGCACATCGCCAAGCCCCTCTTTGGCACCCAGCTCCTCCGCCCGTACAAGACCTACGTCCTCGTCGGCCTGACGCGCGACATGGGCCAGAGTCTGTGCAACCTCTTCTTCGAGCACGGCGCGCGCCACATCGTCCTCGCCAGCCGCAACCCCAACATGCAGCCCCAGTGGATCGACGACCTCAGCGCCAAGGGGTGCGAGGTACGCATCGAGAGGCTCGACGTCACCAGCATCGAGAGCGTGCGTGCGTTCAAGCAGAGGCTGGCGCAGGAGATGCCGCCTGTTGCTGGTGTCATCAACGGTGCCATGGTTCTTGACGACCGCGTGTTTGCGCAGATGGATGTCGAGACCTGGAACAGGGTTATGCGTCCCAAGACTGTTGGCTCGAGCAACCTCGACGAGATCTTCTGCGAGGCTGACATGGAGTTCTTCATCATGACCTCGTCATTTGCGGCACCTGGTGGTCACGGCGGACAATCCAACTACGCCGCAGCCAACATGTATATGAACGGTCTCGCCGCCAACCGTCGCATCCGCGGCCTGGCAGGGTCAGTGCTCAACATTGGCGTCATCTACGGCCTTGGCCTTCTCCATCGTGAGCGCACCGACATCTACGCGTTCCTCGAGAAGGACGGCTACCCACCCATCTCGGAGCGCGATATCCACCACATGTTCCTCGAGGCTATCGTTGCCGGCCGCCCCCTCGACGGCCAGATCTACGATATCACGACTGGTCTCAGCCGGTACAACGCCAACCGCGAGGACAAACTGCACTGGCAGATCGACCCACGCTTCTCGCACTTCACATTTGAGGATGACGACGAGGGTGCCGAGGGCGAGGGCCAGGGCAAGCAGAGTCTCAAGGAGAAGATCAAGGCTGTCGAGGGCGGAGCCGAAGAGGTCGCGACCGTGCTTACTGAGGGTTTCGCGCGGTACCTCGAGGTTGTACTCGGACAGGGAGAGGGCAGTGTCAAGGGAGAGCACAGCGTCGGCGAGCTGGGCATGGACTCGCTTGTTGCTGTGGAGGTGAGGGGGTGGTTTTGGAAGGTGATTGAGCGGGACGTTTCCGTGATGAAGATCCTGGGCAGCGCGAGTGTTGCAAAGTGTAAGTTCTCCCTTCCTTTCTGCTTATCCTCTGTTGAACGAAGACTGACTTTATGATTCTAGTGTGTCTTGAAGTCGCCGATGGCTACATCAAGGAGAAGAACAAGGCTTAAAATGCCGATGTCAGACTCTACGGGCTAGACCCGAGAGCGAGAGGGGAACTAAGAAGGGCTGTCCAATCTTCTTACGAGACTTCCTCTGGGAATATGTTATATACCATCATGTCTGCGCTGCTTTTTATTTGGTTTTGCGTTTGCTTTTCTATACATGCCAGCTTGGGGTTCGATGGGTGGATGGATTTGATGATGCGGTTGGGAAAAGAATTGTGTGTTTCTTTGTCAAGTATGTTTAGCTATGATATCTTTTTGTATTTGTTTGTATGATTTGGTGTATTGGGCTGGAAGGAAGGCTTTCTCGATGTTGGATGGGAAAAAGCTTTTGGGGTTGGGATCTACTGGAATTTGGTCGGTGACTTGCCACGTCAAGTCGTTTGTTTTTGCTTCATGTTTGATTTGGTTTTTTGGCTTTTGAGATATACCACTGTCCCTACGAATATCTATAGCTGTCTGTTAGAGTCACTTGAATGATTGCATTCTTGACAATAGTGGTTCCCATTATGAAGTCGTGATCTTTTCTATCTCGCTATGATGAAGTCTTCATACTCTCCATGAGTCGGGCAGCCTTCACGCATCATCCGTAGTTGAGCAAGTAATGAATGTCAAGAAACGGACCGTGAATTGCCCACCAAGGTGAATCAAGGATCAAAACATCTCATCCCACAAAACTCTTAAGCTTTCTGAACCCACAGATTGGCAAATTAACCGTTCGGGCTAGACACCTGACAAAACGACCGTCCAAAATCCAACGTCCAAGGAGATCCCGCTCATCCGGCCGTGACATCCAATGTGGAACCCACCCGTTGCCTCTTTGGGGTCGGGGATGCCCTCCCTCCGCGTCCCCGCATCAACAACCACGCTACCACCCGGCCTACCGGCCCACCATGATCCACTTTCATCTTGTCAAGTGTGCTTCTCAAGCTTTCTTCCCCTCCTTTGTTCAATGTTCAACAGTTTGCTCGTATGGTTCGGTTGTTTACCAGAGCGAACCGCGGACCTGGGTCCTGCGAGCTTGCCGTTTCTTCCCAGGTACGAGATGAATCTCCGCACGAACCACGGAGGGGAGGGGTCCCCTAGATACCGTCGATCCTTTTCCCGCCAATGACTGTAGGGAACTCCCTCAGGTTTAAACGAGTCTTTGAGAGCTCGTGGCTTCGGAAGCACCGCTCGACCAACTTCCCGGTTTGGACTGGGTTCACGGATGGAGGTTCCCACCAGAGACGCTGAAAGCGGGATGGGTTGATGTAGCAATCAAGGAAGAGGGAGGCAAATTCGTATCTACCTATATAAAGACGACCTGCCTTATCACCCGCCCTTGGGTCCTTGGCTGTGCTGTGTTGGTCTGTTCCCTCTGGAATCCCAATCCACAACAATGGCTCGCATCACGGCATCCGTCCTCGTCGCTGTTGGCCTGGCCCTCACCGCCAACGCGCAAGCTCCCGTTTGGGGACAGTGCGGCGGTACAGGATGGACGGGCTCGACTAGCTGCGCTTCTGGAGCGTATTGCTCCTCCCAGAATGCTTGGTACTGTAAGTAAACCATGGATTGGAAGAGGAAACGGATGTTGGATATCCAAAGTTGACTGGCGGTAGACCAATGTGTTCCTGGAACGGCGCCGGCTGTCTCTTCCACCAAAGCCACCAGCGTCCCGGCCTCAACTACCCGCGCCGTGACCACCACCTCCTCCGTCCGCTCCACCTCTTCATCCCGCGCCCCGACGTCAACGGCCACCTCCGTTCCGTCTCCTTCCGGGCCAAAGTACTTTATCACCTTGTAAGTCATACCGTATACATATTCCGAAGCAAAAGAAATGACGCTCACCAAGACAAATAGCGGAGACTCCTACTCCCAAACAGGTTTCAACATCAACTCCACAAAACCCAACCCCCAAAACCCCCTCGGCAACCCAGACCTGCCCGGCTGGACCGCCTCAGGCGGCCTCGACTGGGTCGGCTTCATGGTCACCCAGTTCAACGCCTCCCTGACCTACTCCTACAACCTAGCCTACGGCGGCGCCACCACGGATGCGAGCCTCATCGCGCCCTACGCCACCACGGTGCTCAGCTTCATCGACCAGGTGGCCGAGTTCTCGCGCAGCCTGGCGTCCAAGCCGAGCTGGGCGCCGTGGACGGCGGATAATACCCTCGTCGGCGTGTGGATGGGTGTTAATGATGTGGGAAACGCGTTTTGGCTTTCGAATCGGGAGGCATTGTTGGTTCAGGTTTTGGGACGGTATTTTGATCAGTTGCAAATTTTGTATGATGCTGGTGTGAGGAAGTTTGTGTTGCTTGGTGTTCCGCGTGAGTTTATCCTCGTTTCTCTGTCCGTTTCATTTGGAACAACTGCCAGAAGTTCGACGCTGGCTGGTCACCAAAAGCATCCCTCGCAGAGACCGCACATCAAACTGATAACATCATCTATACAGCAACCCAAAAGACCCCCCTCATGCTCGCCAACGGCGCCGACTCCAACGCCCAGCTCGCCGCTGCCATCAAGCAGTACAATGATCTCATCACCAGCAACCTCGCCGCCTTCAAGGCCAAGAACTCCGGCATCACGTCTTGGGTCGTCGATACCACGCCCGCGTTCGACAAGGCCATTAACAACCCGACCGCCTACGGCGCTCCCGACGCCACGTGCTACAATGCCGATGGTGTTAGTTGCTTGTGGTTCAACGACTACCACCCTGGCGTGCAGATTCAGAAGCTCGTGGCGCAAGCTGTTGCGGCTGCCGTTGGTGCACCGTGGTTTACTTGTGAGTTGCCCGATCCGAAGGCTTTTCGTGTTTGAGTTCTGACGAAAGTTGCAGCATGATTGGGCTTGGCTTTAGGTATCTAGCTGGCACAAAAATAAGTTGTCTAGATAGTCAATCTAAGCTGCACCAAAAGCGATGAAAACTGTCTTGATTTGTGACGCGTATTGAATACTCTAGCTAACATAGTGAGAGATCCATCTCAATTTGACAATATGATAAGGTATCTTTGTGCCCACCCCGCTACTCATAGTCCATCAAGGATCAAGACGACTTCACAAGATCATCGCTCACAAACACAACACGCGTCTTGCCCAGTCCTGCCTCGCTCCATCCCTTCTCAACATCCTTCATCGCAATCACCTTGACTTCCTTGCCCTTCAACCCAGAAGCCACACCAACCATTCCACCAAGCTCATTCGCGTACTCCCTCATGAGCCAGCTGCCCGGCCCAGCACCACGGAGGGCAACCCTCTTCCCTCGCAAGATGGCCCCAGGGAGAGAAATGTCCCCGTCGCCAGACACGGAGCCAATATGTACATACTGCACCTCTCTCTCCGACTTGGGCAGTGCCTTGAGCATTTCCACCACAGG
This sequence comes from Colletotrichum acutatum, assembly GCF_030867785.1. Lineage (NCBI taxonomy): Eukaryota > Fungi > Ascomycota > Sordariomycetes > Glomerellales > Glomerellaceae > Colletotrichum > Colletotrichum acutatum. The sequence continues at coordinate 83,352 of NW_026849077.1, forward strand.
ATTGCCGTAGACGTAATCCAATATAACGTCCACCTCGCCCAGCTTCGACCAGTCCGTCTCCTCACCATTGAGTACGATGCGCTCGTCGATCGGAATCTCTTCCAAGGCAGCAGCATTTCTCGCGATACCAACAATGCGTCCCGCACCCTTAGCACGAGCAACGTCAACAGCCACCCGCCCGCTGGCACTCGTCACCCCCAAAATCGCGACAGAGAAGCCCTTCTGCTGTGGCGTCGCGCGCGCAGACAGCGCCATCCAGCTACTCATGACGGGATTCATGTAAGCAGCGACGACAGCAGCGTCCGCGCCCTCTGGAAGCGGTGATGCAGCGGCTCGCTCGACGTTGACGAATTCCGCAAAGGTGCCTGCCGCGAGGGCGGCGAAGAAGTAGCGCTGGCCGGTAGTCGGGTCCTCGCCTACGCCGTCTGCGCCGGGAAGGTGAGGGAGGGTGGAGGCGGTGTAGTGTTTTCCCGAGGCGCGTGAGAGGACGAGGCGGTGGACGCCTGTTGCGAGGACGCGAAGGCGAATTTGTGTTGGGGATGGTTCTGGGAGGTCCGGAACGGTTGTGTAGGTTGGGGGTGAGCCCCAGGTGTTGACGAGGGCTGCGTGCATTGTGTTTAGGCGTGATTGATGGGCTTGACCTCTGAGATGGTTTGTTGAAGATGATGAAAATGGAAATACGCTGCTCAAATAATGACTTGAAGGTTTAGGAAAGTTGAGACGATGTCTGGGACCGAGACAGTTATATACTGTTCGACAGTTGAACAAAGAAAGCCAGGCAAACATTGTGACCAGCCGCATCGTCTAACATTCCAGGACCGGTAAGTTATCTCGACATACATAGTCCTACTCAGGTATCCGTCTTACACACTTAGATATTTAGCGGCGGCGTCACTGCGAGACGCTGAGCATGCAGTCTTTTGCGTAGTAAGCAAGCCAAAACTACCCCTCGTCTCGCTCGCTGCGCCGCGCTCGGCATTAGAGAGTAAGCCGCGCGCGGCCGATGACCATGCCTTCCAGCCAACGGGTTCAGACTAACGAGTTCATCTCGCGTCTCGGTGGCAAAAAATGGCCTCAAGCTTTCTTTCCCGCGCGACAAGCTTTTGTGTAGGGCTGAATGGGCGGGCGGTACTGGCTTGACTGGTTGACTAGAGAAACACTAACCGGACTGCGTAAGCCGTGCGGAGCGGGTTGCAAAAAGTTGTGTGTCATTCGGAACGCCGGCACTGCAAGCGAAAAGTCCGTCGGCCTTCCGGAGGTCAATGGATCCTCCGGTCCGTACGGAACGCGAGTTTACCTGCACCCTCAACGGCATCAACTGACGTAGCCGGGCCACTGAAAACGCCTCTTCCTTCCACGGATTGCTTGCTTCTTATATGTTTTGAAGTATTTTTAGAAGCCTAATGCAAGGTAGCCGTAAGACTATGAAGGTTTTGAGTGATCTTTTCGCCATCTTGGAGGGCTTCAAGGCCCAAGTCATCCTCGAGTAGGGGCAATACTAAGTAGAGATCTTTTTTCTCGCAGCGCGGCCGGGCCCGAGACGCGGGCGTTGTTGACAACATAAGCGTAGATCTCGGTACTGTCTCACAGCCGACCGGGTGGCTCTGGGCTCCGTCTTTCCATCTCCATCACGCTGACTCTACCGACGTCCGAACGCTTCGGCCGAGCTCATGAAGATCTCATTGGCAATATCTATAGTGCCTGACACTTGAATGTGTGGCCTTTGTCGTCCTCCATGGGTCTATTCTGAGGCCAAATTGTTCGTCCCACATGGCGAACGGGTTATGGTACTAGCTCGGCCGTAGAGCGAAGAGGTCTCGGACCATCTCGTATAATAGAATTACATGTAACCTCTGTGCTCTCTTCAATTGCTGAGTTGAATCTTGAAGCTGGTCTTCTGGGCCAATGCTGTTGGTATACTCGCCAATAGGGCAGACCTTTCGGTCGCATCTAGGCCTGAAGGCGCAAGCAGGGCCCTTCTTAGAACATTGGTGGTTCAAGCAAAGTCTTACAGTCATTTTGGTATTATAAAGAAGATACCAGTTGGAAAAAATTGTAATTTTGAGATAGTTGGAGCTCATTGATTAAATCAAGTGACCCACATCCTATCAAGTTATTATCCAAGGTAGTATACCCATTCACTAGAGTTTGCTGCCTGATAGGCGCATCATCTTTATAGAAACACAAGAGGGATTAGCCCTCAATCATTTTTTTTTAACAAAATCTATTCATTCAATAGAATTTTTTGGGTCCATTCAGAGGTTAGAAACTTTTTATTGCGATGTCGCCGAAAGGACCCTTAAAAGAATTGCTTTCCTATCCTTACTTGGATGAGCCACTTTCAACTGGACCGTGAGCGATAGGAAATAGTTGGCTAGAAGACTTTTAAGCTTGTTTCTCGGAGATCTATAATAGAGTATAATTTATGAATAAGTTCTTCATGAATTGCCTGGAAATTTGTATAAACATAGCTGCAAATTGATGGTCATACATATCATGGGTGGCGAGACGGGGGTGGGGGGGGAATGTCATGAGGGCTAGTAGTTTGCAGTCAGTTGTAGAGTCACTACTAAAATCATGGCCATCTAAAGTACCTAAAGATAGCTAGTCAAGGTCCTTGTCATAACATGCGCTGAACTCGCCTATAATCTATCGTGATGACGACAAGTTCGATAACCCAGGTACCGGAATGTCTTATTCCACAACACACACCAGATGGCGTTCACGATTGTTTCACTCGCCTCGTATTATTGCGTTGCATTTGAGTCACTAGTCTCTCCGAGAATTCAGTACGCCCGTTATTTTTGGAAGAAATCTCCAGTTGATCCAATCCTAGAATTGGGACGACTTCAGGTGCGCATTGCGTAGCTGAGCCGTAGCGCTTGGGAAGCCTTAGCAAATTCCCTGCCTGTAGGACCGATCTCGGACTGAAAGTGGTCAGCGTACATGTACGTTCCGCATAGACCAAGCAGCATTCCGCCTTCGTGTAACATGGACCGCCAGCCAATGTCAGAGCTGTCTAGATTATTCTAGCGGTTGACATCGGCAATGCGTGCGCCTAGGCCCACTACGGTTTTTTCGTCTTTACACAAGTCCAATCTTGAAGAGAAGCCTTTTATGACAGGACAAAAGGGTCGCTAAACTCTTTGAGTCAGTGCTGCTGAAGTCAACATCTATCATCAGTCACATTGTGTGTCTTTCATTACCTAAAGATGCCAGATCCTCCACTCATAATGCAGAATCCTGCCATCCAAGATGTACCGATGTCGGTCATCCTTCGACAAGCGACAGGCCCAACCGATATGACTGCTGCCAGGAAATGCTTGGAAGCGTATACGCAATGGCTGGACGAAGATATCTCTTTCCAAAATTATACCCAAGAGCTCAGCGATCTGCCGGGGAAATATTCACTTCCATCCGGCGCACTACTTCTTGCCGTAGACTCGACAAGCGGAAACATCCTCGGGTGCATTGCGATGCGGCCTCTGCGTATCGAGCCAACTTATCTTCTAAACCGCCAACCCGACGCTCGATACTGCGAAATCAAACGACTTTTCGTTTACCCGGAAGCGAGAGGCAAGCAAGTGGCCAGACTTTTGATCCATGAGGTACTGCGGCGCGCGGAGGAGCAAGGTTACGACGAGGCTCTGCTCGACACCATGGCCAAGATGCAAGCTGCAGTTAGACTTTATGCTTCGGAGGGATTCCAAGAAACATCCCCTTATTACTACAACCCTCTCAATGGAGCCTTGTATATGTCTAAGAGGCTGTCTAAAGTCTAGAACAAGCGTATCTGCTCAGGTTATGGGTGTATTTAATAGATAAGATCATGCCAGAGCTGCATTGGTCATCGCTTAAATGACCAGAACCCTATCTTTAGAAGAATAGGGTACCTAATCGAAGCTCTTTTTTCCTGACTTTCTCCTAGGCAAAGCCAACGAGAGATCTGTCAATCGCGCCCTACAAGTGTCTTATAAGTTTCGTTTAAGGGCCCTAGTCCAACCACATCTTGCCTACACTAGGTACTGTACTGACCTACATGTCAGGGATCGGCATCACTACGTAGGCCAGATCCCTACGCTCGATTTTACGCCCTTCTGTCTCCTGCCTTTAATCAGTGCCGTTTAAAGTCTGTCATGAAATTAAAATATTCCAATCAGATGCTGTTGATTTGGTATGGGCTAAGTGTGTTGGGGGTGGGGGTTCAACGGAGAATCTGTGAGACTGGGTAAACCACAAAAAACGATAGGGCTGCAGCATGACGGCGATCATCGAGTCTTAGGAGCCTCGTATCCACCGAGCCAAGGTAATGTGATCGGCTTCTCCGTGTCAGTAATCTAAACTCTGCCGGGTTTTCGTTAAGAAAACCAAGTCTTGCAGACAGAAAAACAAAGCATTGCCGATTTCAGTTGCGAGAGCGTGATGCCGTGTCTGGACTCCTGGAGCCGTCCGTGTAGACAAGATGAAGGACAGGTCTTGCTAATCGCGTGCATCAGAAAGACGTTTTGTAGTAATTGTAGAGAACCTACCAGCTAGGCCGATGTGAGTCTTTGCGATATAAGCTAGCAGATTACGGTGATGCAAGTCGTCTCGAACACATCGCTGATCCAGGGAAAATAATGGCCGATATCACGCTTGTACTCCCCAAGCCATATCTCATTGTCCATCAGGGTCTCGTTCAAAGGATCATCACTATAAAACGCACTGTCTGCCCTGACCATGGCCGCGAAATTAGCTTCGGCTTGCACTTACTCATCGAACAGGATCAATCTGCCCCGGTATCTGAGGCCATCATTTTGCGGTACGTGCCTCTCAGATTGTTGGGCACGTGGTCTTTTATCACGTCAAGAGCAAGTTCTCGTGGAAGGCGTCTGTATGCACTATCGCTGTAAGAGCCCTGTGCCGAAGAGGCATGCGCCAGAGGACTTCATCCCATGAGCGAATATCCAGAATGGATGGAATGGTCTAATGGTATTCAAAACGGATCCCCCAACTTTACATCAGCGTCGACACTAAAAGTGTGGCTTTACTCAGGATGGGCTTCGACGTCGAGAAGTTTCTCCAGTCAAGATGACTCATTCTGGATGAGGGGAAATACAGGAACCCGGTCGACTTATTCTCTACCGTGTCTCGTCTCCTGTATCTGGCGGCTGTGGAATCCGAGACTTGACCGGCTCAGCAGATTTGCACACGGGAGCTAGATAGAAGGACTCGGTCGATGTGGTGCTGTCTTAAGGTCTCAACCATAATGAACCTATTTCACGAACACCTGTGTCCAAATGTACCTCCAGCGGTGTCTCTAGCATCGAGATTGTGCACGCCTTTCTTTGCGGGGCTTCGCAATAGGGGCATCTACGCGGACGATTGGTAAATGAAATGCTTGAGAAAAGTTCGACAAGCGCCTGGATGTGAAGAGCGATGTGCTTTCGACCTGGTCGAGGACATGACGGGCCTCGCCCTGTATCTCGTGAGCTTGCCAGTAGCATCGGAGGGCTTCATGCATTCTGACGAATCTTCGAAGTCGGTTCTCCAATGGACAATTTTCAAATAGGCCCTCTCCTGAGTCTAGAGATGAAGATTACTGAATATGGTGTGCCGTGATCCCAATTCCTTTTTTGGCATGCGCTGAATCGTCTAGGGTGAGAATATCCCGAAGACAGGATGAACGGGACTTGAGAATGACTGAGAGTCCGCCGGAGTTGATGTCGATGATTGAGGCTTGGAATACTGCCGATATTTGCTTCCGGCGGGAGGGTTGCAATGGTCGATTCTATTGCACACCATCGTATTAACAAATTAGGTATCCCGAGCTTTAGGTTCCATGTTCAGTTGTGACAGGTCTTGTGATTGTCATCTCGTTTGGTTCATATCGGCGTCCTCGCCGGTTCGGCGAGCGCACCGGGAGCCCCTTTTCGCAAAACCCAAACTCACGATCCGGATCACACATATACACGAGAACGAGTCAATCTAGCTAAGTTCCCAAATGTCTCGATCTGTGTCCGTCCGGAGTAATCACCTCTTGATCGGCCAAGACTTCATACGAGTCACGACAGCCGAAAACGGCAGACTATTCATCGGCCCGGAGACATCGCAACCCAATCTCCTCAACAAGCGTCACCAGACCTATCAGGTCGATGAGGGACCGAACTCAACCATTTCGTTTCACCAGGAATAAAGTCGAATGTAAAAGCGGCATATGCACAATGGCATTTACATAGTCCAACTTATATCGCATGCACGTTTGAGAGCTTAGGCTGTGAGAGCTACCCAACCCTTGACCCGATCTTCAGACAGAGATGGAACATGTCAAACAGCATAGCCTCCACGGGATAGGAGATTTCCATCTTGTGCCCATCATTCTAGAGACCCCGTATTGCTCTTGCAATCAGACACAGGCGATTCGCCTCAATGATGGGTCTTTCAATCTCGCCGTCCCCAGCTTTCTGATTCACGTCTCCTCTTCAGCCCAAAGACGTTGGGCATCACTACTCCATTTTCAAGCCTCGGGCCCCATCTATCTGGCTGTGGATTTGAGAGATCTTCAGGGACTTTGAGCTACACCAAAGTCTTAGCAAGCGGAGACGTGTTGCCCGCATGTTGTGGACTTGCTCTAGTGGTGAAGATACCGCCTATCATTGCTGAATCTGCCTCGAATGGAGCTGCGACCCGAACGTACGGCAGCGTGGGTCGATCCTTCAGCCGAGGGATACGGTGGAGAGATCTTGCAAGAGAAAATTGAGTGCCGGTTGACTGCCGTGGATCACAAAGGCGGTGGTGCGCGAATGCTTCAATCGTAAGAAATGGCCGAGGAGACTTAGAGTAACCCGAGAAGTTGTGCCGTGCCGGGGCGGCTGCATACTTCAGCAATCTAGAACGGGAAGACATTTCCTTTGGGGCGACCTTAAGCACACCCTCGATAATACCTGAGGACCGATAGTGGTATATTATGGCATGTTAGAAGTGAAGCAAGGTCTCGTCGCTGCATCACCGGTCAACACCGCAAAGTCTAGGCCAGAGGACGGTAGGATTCGTACTCCTACCTTACCCACCCCTCAAGCCCCTGTCATTCTTCAGCAAGCTGCAGTCTGCATCGCCTAGGTACCGACAGGATCGAAACGACGATCTCGGTGCAATGCACCCGGTCAAAACCAATCAACCTTGATGCGTCGGTTCATATGATCCCGATGGATATTCGTGCATAGCCAAGTTCACCAATCAACGGAGACAGCGGCGAGGCACACATCGGAGAGGTCCGCCTCTCTCGCAGGTTCGGTACGAGGACAGCGTTTCAGCGGCCTGTTCAAGGGTGTGTGAATGATGTATCCTGCCGGCAGAATGGCACATCTGGGGCAATATTCCCGCCGGGCGGTGTCATTAATGATCACAGAGTCACACACGCTCCCTCTTTCTAGATAGCTCTCCCCACAGTGGCAGACCAGACGGATGCGGACGGCAGCGGGCGGTGGGACGAACCGTTCAGGCGAACCAGCGTGCCGGCGCGAAAGCGAGAGATGGGAAAGTAATCAACCCACATACATGGTTTCTTTTTTTCCCGGCTGGGCTTGCTGTGCAATGACTCAGTTGACGGCAATTCGGTCGAGCCACAAAGCCGTCTCTTCTATCGCACTGCGCTGTGGGATGATGTACGGATGCTCGTACTCTGTACAGTCGCAAGCTCGCCGCTTATTTGCTTCCGAGCACACGGTCTTTTGAACGGAGGACGTCGGGATGGGTCCGAACGAGGAACGGACGAAATTCCCGGGTCAGCTCCATGAAAAGAACATAGACTCTGACGATCCAGACCAGCTGGCGTAACGACACGAAGAGGCTGACCAGGGGAAAATACTTGTTTCTAGCGCTCGTGGAGTCTGGACTGCATCTCCCGCATTCCTCGGTCATCCGTGGCACACGTTCTTTCGAACAGCACTGCATATTCCGAGGCCAGCGGGTCAAGGGGTGACTGATGTGTTGACGCACATCCACATCGCGATCGGCCACGTCAATCTCCATTGCAGTCACGCCCCCATCATCGCTCGACCTCTTGCCCCCTCAGCAAAAGAACAAGATGAAAACAATGTCGCGCCTCAATCATTTCACGTTACGGAGTACAGCGACCGGACAGGAATGGGGCCCGGCTATGATGTTTGATGAGAGCCCCCCTCCCATTCCAACCCCAGGGCAAAAAAGAGCCCATATCGGAAATAGAGCCTGCAATTCTTTTACGAATCAGATTCCGGAACCATGCCATTGGGAACCCCCGAGACAGCCAGGCGGATCACGCGTTGATTGGCCTAGCGGCTCGGAGCACTGGGATAGAATGGTACTGGCGTCAGCCACATATGCCAGCCGAGCCAGGCTGCTGGGACTTTTTGCTGCCCTGGATATAGCTGCCGGGGCGGCAGGCGAGATTTGACCCTGCCGTGGAGTTTCTATGAGGGGGCAATGAATGGGTATTCTGTAGGGAAGAGATGACGAATGGCGCTGATTCCCTGCTCACTTCCGAGTCTTGACCCAGATGACGGACGCCATCGCCGGCTGCCAGCTGAGGGAGGAAGCGAGAGAGAAAAGAAAACTCTGCACCAGAAGGACGGAACCGCCGGTCGTGATCCACGGCGCTACTCATCAAGCGAAATCCACGCTCAGGCAGGGCCCCAGAGGCAGAGAGAATGGGCACACCGTCACACACGCAACCCATTGAAAATAGTAGCATGATGGTGTATCTGTACGGGTACGCCCTCCGACCGCCAAAGTGAGCAGAACGAATGATCGGCTGCTTCGAGTCCCAACCCGGAGTTGACCGCTGGATCAGCACCGAGCTATCGAAAAGAAAAGGAGGAGGCCACCGGTGAGGCCATCGCAGAGCGCGGTATGAGGTGAAAGTGCCTCCCTGCGTGCCAGTGGGAGCATGTTTCAAAATCATCAAAAAGTTTGGTTCGATACTTTGATAGCAGCGTCGGCTATTTTGGACTATCCCGTCCTGTCCATTGTGCAGCACGCAGTAGTGCGATGCCGGCAGGATTTCTGCATCACAGGATGGGTTTGATTATGATTTGGGACAGCACTTTGCTACCCACGCTACCCTAACACATCAGTAACGTAAGGTAACCGGGTCTTTCGTGTCTTTGGTTCTTCAACCCGCTCCTCCCACGCGCTAGAAGCGAGCTAGAAACCTCTGCCTGGGATGTCAACTTCTTCAGAAGGTCAGGACAAGGGCCTCCCCTCGCCTGACTCGTCCAGCGGTCAATCTCACAGCCTGCGTCTTCGACAGGGTCACGCTCGTGACAATCTTTAGCGGGCCACAAACCCTGGACGCAGCTTGACCGGTGTGGAGTAGGGCCTTCATCGAGTCCTCTTGGTGGTCAAGAGGATTTGCAAGACGCCCGCACCACTGGTCCCCTCGAAAGTTTAAACTGCCAGGGGCCGGGGATAGGCCCAAGGGCCTGCGATCTTCACTCGGCCGTTGAATGCTTAGTAGTCTTGTACTCTGGAAGGCTTCTTGAATTTCACCGGTTGGCTCGGACATATGGAAAAGAACGGTTTCCTCGCATACTAGCTTACTGAAGTCATCACACAATACATCGGGTTCTAGGCGTCTGCGGTTCACCGGTCATACGTATCGGTCGTAGCTTGAAGGTTCCAACATTCGATCTCATCATCGGGCGAAGACTGGAAGCAATTCATCCGACATGCCGAGAGAACAGCTGACTTTCTTCCGCCTCACCTCCTCTGTTGAGACCGGCGCCTACTGATTGCAAGATAGAGAAGCGAGGTTGGGGGTACAGATATGTCATATTATCAAAGCGCTGACGTGCAGCAGAGATGAGTTCGCGGGCATCGTCATGTCATTGAAGCACAGAGTTCATGCTCAGGTCAAAGCGAGAGACGCACCCGGGCCACACTGAGACCTACGTCTCACGTGAAGCACTGCCCATTGTCGATCCTGATAGAAAACTCTTGGTGTGGATTTGGCGCTTAGAGAAATGTCGGATCCGCTCGGAGAAGACAAATGTCGGAGAAACGCAGCGCAGCGGGTATGTCGAGCCGCGACTCTCTGTTATTCATCTTGGAGTACATCTCCAGCCAAGACCGAAACACCAAAGTATCGTCGTTCCCGAGAAAGCAACGCAGGCGGAAAACCGCGGGCCCCGACCCGGATCGCAGCATCGAGCTCTTGTCGACACTTGGCAGACATGGCTCTTTTGCTCTCGGGGCAGGCAAACTGACGTCGTGCTGTCGTCTTCTTTGCAGCATCGGCGAGATCGCCGAAAAAGTCAAAAAGCATAATGAGGTTAACTTGCTGCGGGCTCAAGCTTTGCGAGGGGGGACGGGTGAGGGTGAAAGGGAAGGGGGAGGTTTGGATCGTTGGAGATTTCCATTGCAGCATTTGGCAGGCAGCGCACGGTCGATCCGGTCCAGGATGGAACATGGGCAAAATAGTCACCTAATATTGCTTCCCCTCCCAAATTGTTATCCCGTACGGATGGATACCTTCAGCAGAGCCGGCATCAACCGGTGACAGGTATGATGAGTCAAGTGCATCACTCTCCCGCAAATCCATCAAGAGTCGAGACTCGAGACTTCTCGAGACGAACCCGAAGGGCCAAGCGATAATTAGGTTGCGGTGGGATGTAAAGAGAACGACTGGTCATCCCCCCTTTGCCTTCATTCAACTTGTTGACCGGTGGTGGGTCAGACGTCAAACTATCTTCATCGGTCTGGCGAAAGGGAACGCCCATCACGTTCTCAACGGGTTTGAACGGGCGAGCTCCTTGCTAAACACGAGGCGCTACCATCCATCCGCGATACTACCGGTGACGGGGCCGGGCGGCAAGCGGCCGGGGCTGACGGAAAGGGCTGCGCCGGTTGATTAGTAGTGGAAGGGGAGAAACCGTCGACCGCTGGCTCCCCCGTTGAATCGAATGACATTTTCCACGTGGTGAAAGGATAGCCCCGTCGGGAAAACGCCAGCTTGCGGAGGCTGCGGAGCGAAGATGGCAGACACAAAGACAAGGCGAATTTGAAACGTCCCCGAGAATGGGACAATAGTCAACCCGTCTGGGAACGCCTAGCGGGAGTCCCATGTCCGCAGTGGAGAGAGCCACATAGAGCCACTTCATCAGCTGGAAGTTCTCTGATACGGGCATGAAGTGGGTGGACGACGCCACGCGAACAGCTGCAGGTTGCGAGTTGTGACTACTTACTGCTAGCTCTCAAAAGACCCTAGATGGGGTAAACGGAGACGAAAATATGGATACGATATTAAGCCAAAGAAAACAGCACACATTTACTAGGAAGGTGTCGTCAGTGCAGTCACATAAAAGAGGCGGTGACCTTATCAATCTCGTCGGAAATGATGGCCTCTGCATCGGAAGATTCAGGTTCTTGTCACTAGCGTCGGCACCTTGAGAGGTAGCTGGAGCTTGGGAAAAGACAAGGCTCGTGCAGTTATGTACGGATACTGTCTTCCAGTGCTGGTCAGGGCGAGTAATATGGTACGAAATGGCATTGGGATGCGCCTCTCCGTCGTTTCGCCTTGACAAACAGATTCTGAATGATCTCCGCAAGACAGGGGCTGGGCCACGTGCAGACCGATGGGCTGTGTCCCAGACTCTCGCCCATCGATCTGGTTGAAGAAATGAAATAAATGAAAACATGAGAGAAAAGTGACCTGACTTGACATGGCCTGGCACGCCACACGCCCTCGAGTCTTGGACTTGTGGACTGCCGAGGCATAATATGGATGGGGATGTACTTATGCCCCCCCCCCCCAGGCCCTGCCAGAACTGCGGACGCACAAAGACATGCATAAGTTTGAACCCCGGTATATGCCCATTGCATGCGATGGTGCGAGATCCAGAGACTGGGTGGTCTGGGCAGATACTTTCGAGTTACCGTGCTTCTTGTTACATTTTGCGGAATATTTTTTTGACCTCAGCCAAGCCAAGAACAACGTCTGTTTTGCAACTGAAATCTTTAAATGAACTTCTCTCTCTCTCTCATCTCATCGTGGTGAAAGTGAGGCAACTAGCTTGAATGTCTGCCCCAGAGTCACTAAGTCGTTCTCGGAAAGCGTTCAGCTGTCACACTGCAGCCATGATGCCCGTTCCAGAGAGGACTGGACTCTATGGATAGACTCCAGAGTCTCATTAGACGTGGGAAAACGCTGCCTTGACTCGAGTAGCGCATTACACCACCTCCGGCACCTATCCGTACGGATTCCGCCAGGGGATTTGTCTGAACTGCCCGTTGCTCGACACCGACTGTCGAACCGTTCTTGTCAGTACCGTTCGTGCGTGAAGCCAAGCCCTGCGTCGGCATCGCGCGGCTGCGCCAGCATTGCGTTCCGCATCTACCCTTGCTGTGCTGCATCGCTTTCTCTTTCTCTGTCAGAAATGCCTCCTTCGTTCACGTCCTCGACGCGAGTGCGGGGAGTTGTCTTGTCAAATGTACAATGTACCGAGCTCTAGGGCCATGCACAAGAGTACCGTACCCTTAACCTTGGGCTCTCGTCATTGCCCCTGTCCGACTCTGTAGCATCGAAGCTCCTAAGGCCCCAGCCCAGGTGACGAGAATAAGATCAGGGAAGCTGCATTGTTGCCCCCCTCAGTTGCATTTCAATCTGGCTTTCGTCTCTGAGTGAACGAGTTCTTGCCCTCCTCTGCACCCCTTGATCGTCTCGATTCTCAGCTCTACTACGTTCAGTGACGACTCACACCCAGACCCCTTGCACAAGGGGGAGGGTCCCCGGTGGATGTCCCAGCGGTTTCTGGGCCTTGATCATTGATGGCACGCAGCGAGAAGCGCACGTTCTCTTGCTTCCATAATCCCTGCCGGGAGCTCAAAAGTCATGTGTCCGGGGACCCATTTCTGATTCGTAATTGGTGAAGAGAGACGTGGTCAAGGAGACGACAGAGAAAGAGAGTATCCGCACTCCGTAGAGAGGCAACAGCCAGCCCATCGCAAGGCAAGGCACCTTGTCGAGAGAGAGAAGAGCTATGAAGACGCACTAGCGTGCAACATCCCCGTCCAAATCTCCCAACATGGTTAGTTGCTCACAGTGAGAAAACTCTCTTTTCTCTGCCCTCCTGCTTCTGGTATGGCTTGGTGTTTAGCGTCAGCTCCTCGGTGGTGGCCAAGGATCACCAACCGTCCAAAGTACACTACCTACACACGTCCAGCAGCTCAACAGCTGTCTTCTGGCTCACTGGTCCTCCACTGCCCCCCAGTCCGTCCCCCGTTTTGCGTGGCCCTCCTCCTCAAATCTTGCGACGTCGTCGAATAGAAGCTCGAGGAGGGCAACGTAGTTTTAGGGGACGAGCCGGTGCCTGTTTCGCTACCTCTAGGAGTCTTGCCGTCCGTGAAGAAGGATCACCCCTGGCGCCGACTAGTCTCGAGTGCCAATTTTGGGCAAAACTGCCCTATGGCAAGCCATGTACGTCTGGTGTGTAAAGCCAACTCAAGCGTCGTGATGGTTTGTTTGGCTACCCGTGGTGCCCGGCCGGCCACCAGTAGAATAGTACGGGTCCATCTAGTGGGTTTTCCGTCCCCTTTTCCTTTTCCCACAAACCATGACGCTGAGAGCATCAATGGCTGGCGACATGGAGGCGATGATTGCATAGCAGCACGTACGCACACCGGCGCGGAAGGGTGACGTTTAGCCACCAAACCAAACGAGACCAGGCCGAGCAACCGATGAGAAAACGGAGCCACAAGAGTCGAGGAAACAGGGATAGTTACGTAGGGACTGCGCGCCGCCGGTCTGGTAGGTATGCGTACCTGGGAGGATGGGAAGTTGCCCATGTCTCGCCGTGTAGGTTCCTTGTGTGGGCTTTGGGCCAGTTCTACCCCATACGTGTGACCGACGAACAGACAGACAACATATCCAGTGCTGTGCAGCGGCAGCGTGTGCAACTCGAACTGTGTGTCCATGTATGTATCCATACGGATACACTATTCCTACGAGGAGGAGGAGGGGAGACTCGGGCACCACACTCCCCTCAGGACGGCCCAAAAACCTACGCACACCCCCTCGGACCGGACCTGAGCCTGAAGGGATTGTGCCCCAAATGGCGACGAGCAAGAGCCTGAACACTGCGCGCACCCTTTCTTTTCGGCCTACCGCATCATTTGTCTCTTTCTGCCCGATCCGTCCGTCCATTCTCTTCTCTCACTCACTCACAAGCCACCTAGGTCCATGGCACCAAGGTCCAGTAGCCCACGTCCTGGGTTTCCTAACCTTTCTGGAGCCTGGCAAGCCAGAGAGCAAGGGCCAAGGGGGCAATCATAATTCTGGGACCTTGATGCTTGCTCATCTGCCCGTCAGTCTGGTCTGCCTTTTGGCCCCCCCCGCCGGCTCTGGCTCTCTGGCTTGCTAGGACTCAGGCACATCAGTGGCTCCGTGTTTGTGTCTCTTCCTCCTCTCACTTGTCTCTGCTGGCGGACTCGCCCTCTTCCTTCTCCCTCAGTCTCTGGTCTGGCCCTCCCACTCACCCCCCCTCATCCCGTTTACCTTACATATACCTACGACGTAGCGGTACTTGTATGGCCCTGACCTTGCATGACATTCTTTGCGTGGGTTCCCTGAGCGTTGCCCACTGACTCCATCCATCAAAGTCTCCAAGCACCGGGCCATCTATATACAGAACCTCCAAGCACCTCTCTCACACACTCTTCACACTCCTCGCCTTGCTCCCCATCCGAATCCACACTCTTGACAACACCTCGCCCCGACCTTTAAATACAAACGCGCCCACCCTTTTCTCAACTTTGACGAAGGCTTCACCGTATTTCCAGCTCTATATCGATTTTTTCCCACCGGAACTTCTCCCTCCTTGTTGTTTTCGTCTACTACCAACTCTTGAACCTTTCTCACCAAAGCCCGTATCTGCTGGCCACCACACCCCCTGACTGTACGACTCGGATCCCCGCCGCCACTGGTTTACACCGTACTCAACCCATTTCGACTAATACCCGCCGCCTGGGTTTTTTTCCTGTCCCTTCGGATCTACCTCCGGTCACCACGTTCCACGCAAAACACAACACTCAGAACCAGCAGCCATGTGCAACTACACTCAAGTACGTCTCGGCCAACAAACAACGCATTTTCTCGACGATGGATATTTTCTGTTCACGCCAGGACTTTGGATTGACATTTTGGTGCTTCACAGAGAGAATTCCACTGCGGCCACGTCCGCTGGATCGTCTCGCGGTGGTGCCCAGTCTACACTCGCACACAACGACGCTGCCCCCCGTGCGTGACACATTTCGAGTATAGGTACGTCCGCTCTCGTTTCTTTTTCCCTACACCATGCGCCCTCTTGCAGATCTTTACGGTTCAAACCGAGTCATTCTTGCTCACCCTTCCTCTCTGACTCTGCTCTTGGACAATTTACTGACGTGCGTCAAAAACAGGGGCGATGAAGTTTGTGGTATGTTCTCTTCTCTCTCCACGGCAACGCCGTCCACCATCCTTTCATTGCTCTTGGAGTCGATCATCCCCCATTCATCCACGCCGGGCAGGGGTGCGTGCTTCTGCTGTGTCTGTCTGCTGCCATGGAAATGGGATTGTGTCTCCAACTCCACTCAATCTCCAAGCACCTGGAGTTGGGACTGGCATGGGGCCGATGGGCAGGAAATTTGGCCCGCTCAATGTCCCTGTTCCCCGCCTCTCAGCCAGAGATAGCAGAGCAAGCCAAAGCATCGATCACAGACACAGCAGCAGCAGCATCAACCCTTCTCCCGCGTGGTGGTTGATGCGGTTATTCTCTCAGCTTTCTTTTCCCTTCTGCCTTGACTACCCTGCACTCCCATTCTAGACTTTGGAGCTAACATGTGTCTCATCGTAGGCGAATGCAAGCCTTCAGCACCGATCGTGTGGGAGAGCATGATCAGACGCAATAACACGCCAGTCGGATTATAAGGCTATCGTCGAAACCAAACCGACGAGACCCTTTCCATCATTCCCTTTATCCACCACTTTTTTAGACAACATTCCGATCCAGAAGGCCCACGCCCGGGGTGCAGATCCGTTCTGCGGCACGTCCTGTCTTCTATCACATCTCACATTCTCCCTCGACCGCTTTGGCTCTGTCCCTCCAGCCTCTTGGGACAAAGTACAACACCAAAAGAGATGGGATGAGAGAAGGGTTGTGCAAGACAATTTCGTCAAAATTTTCGCCTGTACCGATTTTTCACCTTCAACAACTTTTGATACTGGGCAACCTCGAGGAAGCGTCGCGTCACACAGCCACACAACCAACACGCCAAGCATGGCTCAGTCAAAGGGAGCGGCGGCCTGCTTCGAAAGACGACAATTACACGGTACCGGTGTATTTGGCTCCGGGTCCATCACCCACCTTGGCTTGGACACATCGACAATGCTGCATCGCGCTAAGGCAGCCTTCCGCGACATTTTGTCCATATGGACGGGCCCTTTACCAAGAAACTACGCCGTCTCCAATTTGAATTCTCATCTGCATGGGTTCGACAGGACCGATGGACGGATGATGGCTGCATACACGCAGTAAGAGGGGACCGGATGAGGGGGTCTCGACCACACCGATCCCACATGATGAGCCAAGCAACACATTTGCATGGCTCACGTTGTAAGAGGAGGAATATTTTATCATCATTGCAAGAGGGCAGGGACGAGGGAGATTCTTTCGGAAAAAAAGAAAACACAGCAAGGTGCAAACCTGCATCTCACTCACGGCGTTTGCGAATTCGAGCATTGCGGACAGGAAGTTACGGCGCTGATACGGAAACGAGCATTTCAACAATTTCTTTTGTTTTTTTGAGTGGTAGGAGGAAGAACACCAACAGGCGGGAAATCAACACAGAGGAACAAACCGCCATACACACACACACACACAGACAGCAACAGCAACTTTGTGTGGGCACGAGGATCAGCAGCACGCGGAGAGAGTGCGGAACCATGGGTTATTTGGGCGGGAGGGTCCGCAAGGGTGGGAAGCAAAAGAAGAGACGGCGTCGCGGACTATTCAACTTTATTCGGGCGCCTACCCCGACCACGGCACCGGGCTAGCGGCGGCTCTCCCCGGTCAAGCAAGACGAGACGAGACCGTCTACCCTCCATCACGGCACCTCTCGCTCAGTCTTTCCTCTGTCTGTTCATGGTCGGTCAGGTCGTGCATTAGCCGACGTGGCCCGCGTTTGTCTCGGCTCTCGACTTTTATCACCTCCACACCTACACTCTCACTCATTCACCCACTCACTCACGCACACGCGTTGCGATAAACAGCACTCAACGGTGTTTAACCGCAGACACTTGGCAGCATTTTCATCCCGCGATGGTTTCATTATGTTTTTGATTTCGGCGTATTTCTGTTTGCAAAGCAAGGGAAAGTGAATTGGAGTTTGGGATAAGGCACCAGCATGTTCTTCATCGTTTGTCCTGCTACCAAATGGCGGACTGGGTAACGGGAGTTTGCATACATCTTTTTTAGTTACTTTGCTCATGGCCTCTTAAAATTCCCTCCACCCATCACCATCTCGGATGGTGGTGTAAAGGGAAGAGAGCGCAAACAATTTTCCTGTACTCACATACCCACCAATACCTCGTCACACATTTTCACCAAACAGATGGATGCACTTTGGCAGCACAGCACAAACGGCGCAGTAGCGCTGACAACAGAAAAAAGAGAATTGAGAAAACTTAGATACCTACCTAACCTTACTTGCGTGTTCACTCCTCATTAAACCTTTGCCTCTTTCAGCGAAAGCTCGTGTCTCTCGTGTTCATGTGCCCCGAATGCTCCCCAAAGCGCGACTTCGTACCTCGCAGAATGTGGGTTTCCGTGATACTTTTCGAGGGATTACACGCTACGGAAGAAAGCGCGGGAAAAGGTTCAAAGTGCGTGCAGTAGCCGACATTCTGCAGCGTTCAACTGCCTTGCACACTTACCCTCGCAAGTACACACACGTACATCCACACCAGACGCCATTCATCTAGCTCACCCAGTAACTCTCCATGGCCCTCCCTCTTTGAAATCCATCTTCGAAAATGGAATGACACGGCCAAACACGCCCGGGCCAAACAGAAACTAGAGCAAAACAGGATCTCCATATACCAAGCAACGCTGACTGGGCAAATTTCACCGCTTTGGTACACGCAACGAGGGCTACATGGTTCGTGAAATAAAGGGTGCTAATTATGAGGGGATGGTTGAGAAGTGGGACTGGACTAATAGGTACTTTCATGGGCCATTAACCACTCATTACAAGGCGAGACACGACAGGGCTTGACAGGGAAGAGTGGAGAGGGTCTTCTGTTAGCTCGACCACTACGAAGTACACACACGTCACAGGGTTGGTGCTTGATGTGCTTAGTGCTGTAACGTGTGGGAGGGACCGGAGAGAGGAGCGAGGGTGTGTGTGAGTGAGTGACTGACTGACTGAGAGTGTGTGTCTGTCCGTCTACATGTGTGTGCAAGGGGAGGGGAGGCATGTATGCGCGAGGAGGATTGACCGGTGAAGCTGCACTGCAGTGGCCTGCCGTCCTCTCGTTGGTCGTTGTGTTACGAGATATGCCGGGTAAAGCGTGAGAGAGGCAGACCGAGCTTATGGAAAATGGGACCGGTGGGAAATGAGATAAGTGATAGGGGAAACAGGATAGCGAGGTGGTGATGTCGGGCAATTTTGGGTTCTGCTGCGCTGTCCGGGATTTGCGTTTGACCGCGAGCAAACGGTTCGAATTTGGGTTGCTAAGAAACAAGCGGCGGGCAGTTTTCGTTTGAGCGGGTGGTGATGGGATCAATGGCACACACACACACACACACACACACACTAGGTACACCACGCAAACGAGACAGGACGCTGACGGCCGTCAGCCATCCCTTTGCGGCCCGATGCCGCCCACTCTGGGCTGACCTATATGACAGACTAGACATCCTCGGTGAGCGATCAGGTGTAGAACGAGTGGGAGTGCAAGGGTCCCGGACGAAGGAGCGACTCCCACGGCATCAGACGGGGTTGTTGGCGTGGGGTGAGAGAACGTTTCGTGGGACCCCTCAGATTTGTCGATACTGTCACAGGAAAAGAAGCCATCCCCTCCCCGTCTATAGATACCGAATCCAGGTTGGCTCGTGGCACGTATTTGGGCATCTTGGGTCCCGCAAGCCACCACGCTTTTCTCGAGCAGTAGCGTGGTGGCTGTCCTGGGTGGTTTGGAACTTGGAACAGCACGACCTGCCCAACGTGGGAGAACGTGGGAGCAAGAAGGGAGTGGGAGGGGGGTGGGGGCTAGTGGCAGTTAGTATGCACGACGGGATATACCAGATGGTCATCTGAAGACGTTTCGAAGTGCCTCCCGCGCGCTTGCCCCCGTCAACGACATTGATGATTGATGAAGGGTGTGAGGTGAGGTTTTGCGTCGTGGGGTGTAAGTGGGCATTGGTGATTCCGCGCCATAGGCCAAGTTGGGCACACAGGGCCATGGAACAATGGGCTCCCTCACATTCTAGTGAATGCTTTTGCTGGCAATTGGGATGCCGTGCATCGCATCGCAGCTCAGCTGATGAGAGAATAGGGGTCGGGCACTGCCCAGCGCAACTGTACAGGAGAGCAGAAGCATTACAGATACGATGGTGATATATCTCGTTACACGTCATGTACGGATACATTTTGATGATGCGCTGCGACGCAGATGCGAGACCCCATCAGGCACGGCAGGCCTCTCATTGGCGTACCTGTTGGGTGCTGTGCGACACTGTATGTTGTCTCTGGTGCTCTCGTCAGGTTGTCTTATCAGCCGCGGGGCGTTTGGTGCAGGGCTTGCGAACATGTCTTGGGCGTCGACATGGCACATCAGTTATTCGAGGTACATATGAGGCGCGCGTGTCTGTGTGGGATATGTGAGAAGTTAGGGGGGCCGAAGGATGAGAGTCTGTACGCTGTACAGGAAAGTGTGCATGTGGGCTCGCTCACTATGATTATGAGTATGAGAGTGAGAGTGAGCCTAATCAATGATGAGTGAACATTCGGTATGCCACTCATGACGATGGGGCATCCACACTAACACACGCTTCGTCCCGATGTTCGGTCTAGTTTCTCGTGGGGCATCCACACTAACACACGCTTCGTCCCGATGTTCGGTCTAGTTTCTCGGAAATGCACGAGATACTCGGCCTGTCAAGTTGATCTCTGTCAAATTGGGTTGTGAACTTCTGGCAGCATACGCCGGTTCGAGCCACTCTAACGGCCTTCAGCCAAGCGACATTGGCAATGAAAGGCTTCCTTGGTTGGGCCAACGGCGCCGTCAGGCGTAGCCCGCAGAAGCGAACCACATGGCACTCAAAAACATGGCAATCTAGCCTAGCCTAAGTTCTAACTGCCACGCCGGGCGATCAATATCGCAACCTGCTCAACTTGGGTGACCGGTGAAGTTGTGGATCTTGTCTCCTCTCCTCGTATGGAGTAGTCTCTCACCCTCTTCATCGTTTGCAGATTGATTCGACGCCAAGCCGGCTACGCTGGATAAATCCGTTGTCAAGCAGCATGCGGGTGTCAAAGAAGCTGCGCGTCGCAGCAAGCAAACGGCTCTTTTTTTTCTCTTTCTTTTTGGTCCTGCACCTCGGTCGTCATGAGGCATCATCGGCCCCCCGATGTGAATGAAAAGGGTGGGCTAAAATTGGGTGTTTGCCATTATTGTAAGGCTGTGTGAAGTACATTCAGGGATGTTGGCCAGCTCTTGAGGCCGCATTTTGATTGCATTCGCGCCGGATCAACAGTGCATTGCACGTCTGTAGGGTAAAGGCTAGTGACGCCTTCTTCGAAAGCTTGGGTAGAATACACTTTTTCGTGTCTTTCTAAGCACACGAGCTCACGTAGCAGTCAAGCACTACCGGATATCGTGGGGTTGAGAGGAGGGTAGGGTGCTACTCAACATACCTAGACCTGCTGTGTTCCTGTACTCGACGCTCGGTTTCCGCCGGTTGAGCTGAGGAAACTGACTTTCAAGACTGCTGAAGCTCTTCACACCCTTCTCTGAGAATGACCTGCTGCATGGAGCTATGGCCATTGGACGGACAGGGCCGTTGCATCCCATCTCATCCCACATTCACGTCGCAACGGCAGTTAAAGTAAGATGAGATGCCGGGGTGAGACTGTCATCTTGTCGTCAGAAATTGACCGGTATGGATACAGGCTCAACAAATGAAAAGCTTACATGTCGCAACTCGCAAGCACGCAAGCAGAGTGAGTGACTCGGGACGATGAGTGTTTTTGTTTGTAAAGTTCAGGGATGTCGTCCTTCATCTGGATGCTTGGGCCGTGGGAAAGAGTTTGTCCCTCAGTCATAGCCTATGGGGCAACTTAACCATGTGTGCAACCGGTGAAGGGCTCGAGGGGTTTCCCTCACAGGCCGAGCATGTCGCATCTGCCCCCCTCTCTCTACCTTCCCCCGTGGTGGCCTGCTTGCTCTTCGCCGCGCCTGTCACATATCATATCACCTAGTAGATCTGAAGGCTGCTTATCTGCCGTCACCAGCCTTCTTGTCACCTTCTCGAAGGGTAAAGCCCCCCAGACGAACAGAGCGTCTCCGGATGCGCCTAGTTGCTGAAGATAATTATGATAAGCTTAGTCTGTCTAAGTCGATATCCATGAGACTGGTGATATCTCTTGAGGGGCATGCCGTGACAGCATCTTTCCTCTGCCCGACCGCGATAACAACCTGCCAAGGAAGAAAGTGTGAGATGGTCCTTTGGCACCTCGACTGGTTTCGGCGCGTCTGGTCCCGGGGCTCTGCATTTGGTGGTTTGCGCGGGATCCTCCCCATTGAAACGATTTTTGAGGTCGCCCGTCACCTGATTGACTTTGGCTGCGCCATCAAGGCCAAAATGCAAACCAGCAAGCCACCCCCGAAAAGGTTGCGACAGGCAAGCTTTCTGGACTGGATACTCACTCATCGGTATCCCTGGGCTTTGTTCCCCCCTCACCCTTAACTTCACTCTCAACCCCTCCCCTTCTCAAGTTCTCCCGAGCACTCGTTTGATTGACCGGTGCGGGGCCTTTGAAGCACTCGTGTCACTGTCTATTTGAAATGTAGTTCGGTTCAAGGTTGCCTGCAAATCGAGACGGCATCTCTATGGTCAATCTTTGCAGACCGCTCATTAGGTGGCAAGACTCTGTCGGTCTGTCCAAGTCTCTAAGACTACAAACCCACAAACCCCCGCAGATATTCTAACTGGAGAAGAATGATCCCGAGCTGGCTGATCGGCCCTTCGTCATATTGTCGTCGTGCCGAGCTTCCTCAACGGTCTGTTGCTTCCGAACCCCAGGTCTCCACCGTTGCCGAAATGTTAGTGGGCGATGCGGTGTTGATTATCCGACCTACGGATACTTCTGTGAAGTTCAAAGTGACGAGCCAGACAAGCCGCATGTCGCCAGCGACATCCACATCCCGAGACGTCCCGTCGCGCGGTGTTGCAGACAAAACGTTCAGTGGATAGTTGTCACTCAAAACGTACCGGGAGCCCCATCTCTATTGGGGGCCACAGCACCCTAGTTGCCGACAGATGCGACAGGATGGGAAACCTTGGTGCTGGTTACGGAATAGAAAATTTGAGCTTCATCGTGTTCCCGGACTCTGGCTCCCAAGGGCTTGACGTAAGGCCATTCCGACCTTCTTGAGAGGGAATTCACGACCGACCGAGTCTCCGAAGAACCGGGGTCTACATTAGCAGCGCTCCGGTCTAAGGTATTTGACTTGTCGAAGGATTGTTGTTGAGGGGTAACATGGGAACATGAAGGGATTCCACTAGCAAAGCTTGCTCACCGAGCCATCCCTCTAATTCTGGGCTGCTCCAAACCATCCAGGACTTGGATGAGCCAGGCCTGGTGAGTGCTGATCCGGGTGAATGTTAACTTGGGGGATGTCGGCCACCACGCCCATTCATGCCCGCTGAACCTGTACCACGGTCTAAGGAGTACACATCCTGGGAGTAACGAGCGAGCCCAGCTCTGCACACCCTCAGAAAATGTCTTTTCCATGTACAGTAGCCTGGTGGCGGCTCTGCGAGTTCCAGACCTTCAGACAAATGATATTCATCTTTCATATTCCGTCACCTGACTTCGGCCAGCGATGCGCCGCATGTACGCAAGTTTCTTTGTTAAAGGAAGTGTCTGGTGCAACCCGATCCCACCGTAATTTGAGCTGGGCAGGCCTTGGTACCGAGCGCAGCGGGCATGGAGCCGTCGCCGCAAATGTTGCCATAATTCGGCCACCCTGTTGATTCTGTTATGCAAACATACCCCTAAAACAATCATCAACAGACAGAAACACGTGCCCAGAGTTCGCCCAAGCCTTTTGTATCTGTACTTCGTCCACTTCGGATTAATTAGTCCCTTAAGTTCAGGGCGAGTGTCAATCATGGTCCCCTAACAAGGATCGGTCTCCGGGAGGATTTAGGATTCTGACAAGCGCACGGTGTCTTGTCCAGCGATTACGGAGTACTGGCAGTGAGGAACGGTACAATTAACAAACGGGAATGCCAGGGGCTATTGCATTGTTGTCTCGTTGCTCCACAACGTCAACTGAAGGTTATTAATATTAATACAGTGTTTCCGTTTATGTATGCGTGCGGATAAAAGGTCTCGTTTGTGCGTTCATACTTCTGCCACTTCATGAGTACCTCAACATTGCGGCTGATGTTCTACCCTTGGAATGGCGCAGCAGCAGCTGAAGCATGGAGATCGGCAATCCGCCAGCAACGCAGTCGGTGGTAGTCGGCGAGGAAGATGACGTGTCGAACTCGGAAATTGAGCAATATGACCACCGCGTGCCTTTCAAGTTGACGCTCAGGC
Source organism: Colletotrichum acutatum (assembly GCF_030867785.1). NCBI lineage: Eukaryota > Fungi > Ascomycota > Sordariomycetes > Glomerellales > Glomerellaceae > Colletotrichum > Colletotrichum acutatum. The sequence goes on from NW_026849077.1 coordinate 107,172, forward strand.
GGTCAGGAGGAGGCTCTGGCTGGCGGTGAGGCCGAAGACGCTTCTCACGGTGATGGGAAGAAAGTACCCGTATTGAATGCATGAATAGACCATCCGTATTAGAGCGGTGCAATTCTCATTGAAATGTCTCGGGAAAGTAATAACCGTACATAAGATACGTTTCAGCATAATGCACAAATGGCACCTTGCCTCCTTGCACCAACGTTTGGCCCCAAATGAACCAGCCGCCCAGCCAGATATTAACAATGGCTGCTCTGCCTCTATCCATCACCAGGCATCAAATGATTTGACAGACTACACTGATACAGGCAAGCCACTCCTTATCCCTGCCCAGCGAACAAATCTCCTCAAACTCTACGGGTCTAATTGAGTGTAGTATAGCCGGAACTTTTGCGTACCTACACAGTAGTCACATGAATCTGATCCAGGCATGCCAGGGCAACCGATACGAGTGGACTCAAACTGACAGCAATTCACCAGGGCTCGACCGCTCGACACTCGGAGACTCCCGCTCAACTTCGTTCTCATTTCATCTTCAACGCCCAAGCGTAGCTAATTCTGCTTCATAGAACCCCTCATCCTCGAGGCCCCGACCACTGCTCTTCGTCGCTGAACCGCCATGACCTCCTGTACCCCCGGTCATCAGCAACCGCTTTAGGGGCCTTGTCTGCCCTGAATTGATGTCTTGCAGCTGTCAGGAGGGTCCTGAATATTGCTAATGTGACTCAAACCCCCCGTTCGACCCGCTCAGAGCACCCTGTTCAATATGCTGATCCTGCCTGCTCTGCTAGGGGGCGCCGTAACGTCGAGGCCGCACCGAATGCAACGGGGACAAACAATGAGTTTCCTCGTTGCATTCGAGAAACGGTCTCCGCAGAGCGACTCGCAGGTGTCATTGCTCATGTGACGAGTTCCGGTCCAGGGTGCTACATATAGAGTTTGCACGTTTTGGGTGGATGTTTGGGCGTCAATTCCGCCACTTGTCTATGGATCCGGATATGTCCATTACCCCCGTCCTCCCTCCACTTCCCAGATTGGAGGGAGCTTTGGAAAAGGGCCGTACTGGGTCTTCCAGCCCTGCCAGACTGCTCTTGTCTTTAACACATCCGTAAAGAAATGCAATAGAGGGGCTGCCGGCTAAGGGCGCATGTATTCATACTTGCAAAGTATCCGTACAACCAAAATTTCGTGACCTTGCACAGTGCTTGAGAACAACGGACAAGGATCTACAGTGTATCAGTTTCAACCTCACTCTCGCCAGCTTGGACATTCAGGTTGCCTCACCGTCAATTAGTGAGTTTCAATACTTCTATGTAAGGAAAAGGTTGACAGGTCAGGGTCAATGCTTCCAATGCGTGGGCGGGCAGCTGTAACGGAATCCTATTATCGAGTCTCCGGCGTACATGCCTCGTAGCCGAAGAGTAAACTTCGCCCGGACGGCGAGCCGGACCGGCCGGCGCATCCAACCCCTAGAGTACGGGGCCGAAATGAAACAACATCCCGCTCCGCCAACGGCAGCGTGAATGCACAAGAACGAGACCAACAGCGTACTGATACTGGTTCCCACATGGATTGGCTCATGACCACAACTTGTTTCAACGTACATTATGTATTATCCATTACTTGGTCAATTTCTCACCGGCCAATCAATACAACTTCGAGTTGGGTCCGCTTCCTCACCAAATTTGCCTGTGCGTCTGAATTGCCGGTCATTCATGAGATGGGGAGACAGATTCCTCTCCAGATTGTTGTCTGTGGTTGGCGCTGAGTACTATTTTTGAACTGCAAACTCATCTTGGTTGCCACTCTCTATTCTAGCACCCCTACTGGTTAAGACATGCCTTCGTTATTAGATCAGCGAATTACACAAAGTTATGAGAATGGTTTGTTCGAAGCGAAGATGATACGGATCGTTCGTTCCCAACACATACAAGCTGATACAGCCCATCTGGCTGAGATAACAGCCACACAAAGGCGGAAATGGCATCACGAGATTGGCTGACCGGGCGCTTGCTTCTCGGTCACTTGGCGTTGAATACTGCCGTGATGCCAGTTGCGCTGTCTCCTGTTGGCTGTCTAGACGAGCAGGTTGCTAGGAGCCCGTGAAATCCATGCAGAATTCGGTCTCCAACATCACTTGATTCGATGCGTTTTGTGATAGCTGGCTTGTGCGACATGATAGGAGGTGCGTTTTGCAGGTGGTTCGCTGCAAGCCTCTGTCTGTTTTGCTCTAGTATGTCTGCAGGCTTGACAAGTCTGATGTGCAATCAAGGTTGCTGCATCTATCGTATGAACACACCGTCATGGTTTGTTGATATGAAAACACGCCTGCACACGCCTGCAAGGCGGACTATTGGTTAGCTCGATGCATGTTATAAATTATGTTCCGACGAGATCACGATGCTGTCATGATCCAGGGGGAACGGGAATTGTTGACGATCAAGAGGCACATGAAATTAGGGAATCTAACAAATCACCCATCTGAATCTGACAAAGATTCGGACCTTTGGCCGACTCCCCGATGTCACCTCGTTCCGCTGCGGTCATCGTCTTGATACAGTCATTGTCCCGCTCATCTCATGTAAGTGCCGCCAACCAACAACCAACACAGCAAGCACCCCAAAACCAACGATCAGGCATATCATTTTACAGCCATTAAAACGCAAAGATCCCTGCTTAGACCCCACAGTCTCCGTAATCCGTTGGAGCCTCCGTACATTTTCTCTTCACGGCCAAGCCGTCATATCTTCGTTTCCTCCAATGGTGGTTGAGCCAGTTCCCAGGACCCTGGGTCTTGAGTTGCCTGACACACACGAAGTTGTTGGTACTCGTCGCTTATTACAAGCCGGCCAGTAGATCTGCATCGGTGACAGATAACGGGCGTCTGGAGTCTCGGCGGCCGACGCTACCTCAATCGGGCTGCGAGGGGTCTCGAACATTCCCAGGCCATCTTCGGATTTATACGGTTCAACCAGATTTCTATCGTTGTCTTAATCAAGGGGCCCTACTTTGGCAGAGTGGCAGACCATGAGTAAGTGATGCTGCTTGCCGGAAACCCGGGCCAAGAACTCTTTATCAATGAGGATCGCGATCCTCCAAGTTATTCCCGAAATCACAATCTTTTTTTCGTTATTGGCGCGGCAGACTTCTTGACCGGTATTCCAGAAACGAGCCTGCCGTCCGAGAGGACTTGCTCACTTCTCCGCACTCCTGCGAGAATGAATGGGTACGCGGTGTCGCAAGCCAAACACGTCGTCATGAGGAAGATGCCCATGGGATTGACGAAGAAGCCATGGGCCTCTGGCCAGTACCACCAGAGCAGACCGGTTGAGCTAATCCAACCGGTGAGGGTGCCAAGTGCTCTACAGAACCTGTCGAACAAGGGATCAGCACAAGATGTCTGCTCATATGACCCGAAACCCCCTCTCACCGAATGCAACGGCTGCTTATCCTGACTGAGCAAACATGACCGTCCAAATACGACAGAATGTGAGGGACGATGAGAACGAGAACCGGGAAAGAGACCCCACACTTCGGAGCAACTCCAGCGGCACAGCGTTCGACCCATGGCCTGCGGAGAGCTCCTCTGAAGTGAAATTAATACGCGTCAAGATGACACGTTCGAGGATAGACGAGAAGAGAAAGCGGGTGTAAGGATATCACACACCGGTGGCAGGGAAGACGACGCAAACTCGGCACACAGTGAGATATTCTGACCCAACACGCCGGTTACCCTCGTCGCGTTTGGACGTTTTCTTACCCGGCCAGAGAAATCAATCCGCCCACCGATCGGATGAGGCAAAGACAGCGAAGGAGATTCAGACAACCGGAAAACACTCACCAGATCGTATAACTCGCGCCCCCAGAGTGACCCCTGACAAGCAACATGGCAAGACACCCCGTTCCAAGGGCGAACTGCGCTATACCAGCTGTCCAGAACGCGAGCTCCGTGCAATCGAAACCTTCCCGTCTGGCCCACCACTTGCCACTCTTGTCTCCGTACCCAGTACCGGGCGCCGACAGCCACCAGTCCGCAACGGCGTAGTTCGCTGCGCATCCAAGGGCTACCATGATCCCAAGGATAGCGCCAATGTTCTCCGCGACAAGCGGCGCGTGGTGCCACTCGTGTTTCGCGTTCTTGAGGGTCGTGTAGACGAGCGGTACGTCAAGGAGTAGCCAGACGAGGAAGCCGAGACGTTCGAGAGAGTGTTCGGCTACGCGGGCTGCGTAGATGAGCTCCCAGGAGAGGTTGAGGGCGAGAGCGAAGAGGGGCATGCCGTATGATTTCGTCCTGTGGGAGCGCATTGACATGAGCACGTAGCACATGTCCCAGAAGATGGCGCCTGTGATGAGAAGGGCGCCGGAGGCTGGCACGACCCACGAGGGGACGTGAGGAGGAGGCGTGTCTGTCAGGCCCATCTTGAAGGTGGTGGTCTACTCAGATACGCCGACTTGGGCGTCTTCGGAGTGATGGTGATCGTTGCAAATTGTGATGGGGGTTGTATTTGGGGAGATGTCAGGCCATCGTAAGCGATCAACAACTAGAGGCTACGGTTATGTCTGCATAAGCGCCAAGGATACTCTGTAAGCAGCATCGACGAGTACCATCATCCACTATTGAATTAACATCCAGAAAGGGAAACAATATGCTATTGTTACTTTTTCTTGGGATAGTCTAAAGATGACTCTAGGTCGGGAACCTTTCGTGCAGGTACATCGTTAAAGAGCGAACTTAAGAGACAAAACCGGGCTAACGCGTCCAAGACGCGTCCATGTTGACTCGATTCTATGCGAGAATTGACAGTCTTGTAGACTCCAACGACTCGAAAATGCATCTGCCACGTACAACCGCTCGGGAGGCGCACTTCAGCGCTCATCGACTTCGTGCTTAGTTCATGAGCACTGAAAGTTGCGAGTGGATCATCACCACATTCGCATCTGTAGTGTAGTGGTTATCATCCTTGCCTTCCATTCCACTTCGGAATAGCAAGGGACCCGGTTTCGATTACCGGCGGATGCATCACGCGGATGACTCTATTTTTTGTTTTTTCGATCAATTCAGCCAAAGAGAGAACCTGGTCAATTGACCTAGATTTCATATCAAATTCAATTGGCTTGATTTGTTGTCGGTGTGTTGAAGACCCCTCCGCCCAGAAGGGCCGTTTCGGGCCTGAATCAAAGCCAGAAGCAGGTTGACGTTGCGTTAAGAGGACTGGAAGTATCCATTGCAGAATGGATTCAAAGGCAAAGAGGTTGAAGGGATATACTAGATAGGCTTCGACTTGATATTCCGGCCAGAAGAAACCGAAAAGAGCCCGTCCAATAAGGGAGTCTCATCCGAATGCAAGGCCAAAGGCAAATACTCAGCTGATAATACTTGATTGAATTGTATGCATGCCACACACGTAAGCAAAACATCAACGCTCATGCAACTACGCAAATATAGGACAATCTACATTGAATCTCTGAAACACCATTTTCAATAGGACGTACCCTCTGTCACGATGTGGTTCGACATGCTGGCTAGACTTGAAGTTGCTAATAGTTAACGAAAGAGAGGAACCCGCATGTTGCTTGGGCTGCCAAGGATTATCACGTCGGCAAGACTGAATGAACTTTTCGAAAACGAATTGCAACAATGAATTCGGTGACTCTGCTCAAAGAATCTGTTGCTAAATGTCTGTTGTCGTGTCAATCGGTGAAGCTGTCACCGAAACCCACTGCCGGGGAGCATGATACCTACCCCTCACCCAGATTGTCGGCACTGCTTCCGAGATAACGGCTTTTACCCGAGTGGTAGCCCAATGATCGTCATCCAAACCACAAAACGGCATGTTCTGTCTACCGAATTGAACACATGGGAAAGGCAAGTCTATTTATCTCGACAGGATGTTCCCAAGAAGGCTATCGGCGCTTCAGTCACTCCGTTTCGTGCGCTGGTCGTCAACCTTTTCCCAAGGCTTGTCAGGTCTTAAGATCAACTCCGATCGTCTCCAAGAAACGATTCACCATACCTGCCAATGGGGAGCGGCTCATCGATATGGCAGGTAAGTCTTAGTCTTTCCGAAAAGGCTTCTCAAGTTGCTGACAACTCACCAGGGGCTCAAATGAAACTGGCATGGCCCGGCTGACTCTCTCGGATGAAGATGCCGCCGCGAGACGATGGTTCATAGAAGAGACGCAGAGGCTTGGCTGCGATGTCAAAGTTGATCAGATGGGCAACATATTTGCCAGGAAAAGAGGATCGCTGGGCTCCAAACTGCCCATGACCGCCATGGGCAGCCACTTAGATACCCAACCACAAGGCGGTAGATACGACGGTATACTGGGCGTCATTGCCGGTATCGAAGCACTTAGAACGATGAAAGAGAATGGCTATCACTCTAAATTCGATATTGGGGTTATCACTTGGACAAAGTACGCAAATCCAGCTCCCGCCCGCCGAGCCCCTCATGGTTTGAGATCCACTGACTTAGCCCCTTAGTGAAGAAGGCGCCAGGTTTCCTGGCACAACAGTCTCCTCCAAAGTCTGGGCAGGAGAAATACCAATACAAAGGGCTTGGGATCTGAGAGATGTTTCAGATCCCTCCATCACAATGAAGTCAGAACTCGAGAGACACGGATACCTAGGGAAAACCCCGTGTACGGCAACTCATGGTTACCCGCTAGGGGCGCACTTTGAACTACATATCGAACAAGGTCCTTTGTTGGAATCCAGAGGGAGAAAGATCGGAGTCGTCCGAGGCGTGCAAGCCTGCAGATGGCTCACTTTTACCGTAGTCGGCCGAAGTGCCCACTCGGGTACGACGCCTTATTCGGCAAGAAAAGATCCCCTGCTAGCTGCGGCGAAGATGATTGCGACCTCGAACGAGCTGGCCCAGAAATCCGGGGCTTTCGTGACCACAGGAGTCATCAAAGTTCCTCCGGGATCATCGACCAACGCAGTTGCTTCAAGGGCAACGTTCACAGTGGATATTCGCCATCCAGATGATAAGGCCATCTCTGAGGTCCAAGAACAATGCCTCGCCTTCTTCCAGGAGATCTCACGCGAGAATGGCGTGGAGCTGAGCTGGAGCATTGATGTGAATTCGCCAGCCACCACTTTCGATGAGGACTGCGTGTGGGCCGTCGAGACGGCGGCGAATGGTATCGTGGGCCACGACGGCTGGCTTCGCATGACGAGCGGAGCGACGCATGATAGTGTCAATACGAGCAAACACTGCCCGACTACTATGATCTTCGTACCTTGCAAAGATGGAGTCAGTCATCATCCAGAGGAGTATTGTAGCCCGGAGAATTGGTGAGTCATATCATTTTTCATAAGCTGGAGTTGCTCTGCTAATGACTTGCTTACTTCAGCGCCTTGGGAGCGCAGACTCTACTTGAATCTGTCATCATTTACGACAACATGAGACACGAAAACGTTCAATAACTGCCAGTGCTGAAATTCCACCCAGAATCTATTGCTCATATTCCTGCGAGTAACCTCACTTGAAAGTCTTGATAGTTCAGCGTTTACCAATCCACTCAATCCTAATCCCCTGGGGCATGCAGATGAGGTACAAATGAGTTGGGAAGTTTGAGACATCTTTAGCAATCCCGCGCGGAGATTTCGACATGCTGCGCGATCCCCCAGCTTCTACAGACTATGTTCAACCAAGTCCCATGTACTCTGCGTATAGAATCCTATGGTATTCATCACACTGACTCGTAATCCTTTTCAGTCAGTTCAGAGGAGGTTTCACTGTCTCTTTTTTAGAAAATGTGAGAACCTGTATAAGTAGCTTTCAGGCATATCGATCCTTCGGCCTTGAGCGCGACGCGATTTAAGAGGACGTTGTCAGTTGCTCATACAAAGCTACTCGCCAAACCGCTCTTACAGATGTCTCTGCCTAACGCGAGCTTCCGCGCGCGCGCGGAATATGAGGCATCTAGATCATTCATACTGGCATCCTAATCAAACTCAGCCATGATGCCTGCCCCGAGTCCATTCGCTCAACCCCGAATACACCGTAAATATATCCCCGTGCCTGAATGATAGACCCTGGTAATTACCTATAGCCACTTGTTAGTCTCCGCTAGTGCTTATCATCGTAGCCCTCAGAGTGATTGTCATTGACCGCTACACTGGTAGGCTTTTGTATGGAACCCGGTCAGATTTCATTTTACATGATGCATAAGTAACAGCCTTTGTCTTTACATCGTGTCTTCTTCTACTATTTGACAACTATTTGGAGACTGTCGAAGACCGGTGGCGGCTCTGACGTCAAAAGTATCATTATGAATCCAGCTGCAGTGAGTCATTACAGGCTGAAATGTAGCGGAGGCTTCTTCTAACTCATGATTAAAAGGCATCAACATAATCCACAAGATTGCATGAACCACACGGGCAAAAAGCCCGGACTCGAGCTGGTATTAGGCGGGCAAGCGAGACACATTACGAGTTACTCAGATGCCCATGTCGCTGGAAACCCTTATCATCAAATCTTTGATGAAGCCGGAAAAGAAGCAATTCTGACCACGGACTACACCCAAATCGCCAACATTGAGAATTCTCCAGAGTCGAAGCCACAACGAAGCAGGAGACGTCTTTGGCTTATATTAGCGGGTGGCGTAATACTTCTCATTGTGATCTTATCTGCCGTCCTTGGAGGAGTTTTCGCCAGCCAAGCAGCAGAAATCTCATCAGCGATTTAATCAGGGAGCGCATGGAATCATTGATCAAGCATCGAACAATAGTCTCATGTTTGCCACTCCTGGCAATAGTTCGAACGAACTTGCGCCTACTTCTACTCTATTTAGGCCTTCAGGTAAGTGGCAGATTAACAACTTTTGCTGTCTCAGCTGGGTGCTGAGGAGACTTGCAACTTCACAATAAAGCTAATTACATCTAACTTATTACTTACAGGCAGGTTTCACGGTCCCCACGATCTTAAAGAGCGGTTCATTCGCCGCCTTCTCAATAGCTCGACAATCCGATGTGTTGCAACGAGTAAACGTGTAAATCCTCTTCCTCGATGCATCTTCCGTCATCAGTGTTCTTCGAAACAGTGCGGTAGGCTGGCAAATGACCCAGCCGGCTGCTTTCAAAGCCGTCGATTCCGATTCAGGCATTGCATGCCTGACAATAGCAACGACGTATAGCGATCCCCATGAAAGCCAGGTCCTTCTTAGGCAATCGTTAAGCGAGACGAGATGTTACTTCAAAAGGAATGGTTTTGTGAGAGAAGTCATGCTGAACGGGGATGACTAGGTTGATCTTGGAGTTGTTCCGATACCATAGTTATTAAAGATGAGTTGGGATCGCTAGCGATATACATATGTTGTGTTATCTATGCCACATACCTATATTGTTGATCAAGTAACAGTCAAATCGTTGTTGCAACCGAGTCCGAGTGAGAACTTGGAAGGGAATATTTTCCAGAATATCATCATAATAATTTAAACCTAGTATTCAGGAACAGCTCAAACAACTCTTGGTCCTAAGGCAGTTCCGTACCCAAAAGTATACACCCTCTGTTTGTCTACGAGCAGTTCGCAATTCCCGATCCGATAGGAATACATCCGTTGCCAAGTGTCTTGCACGGGTGGCCCTATTGAATAAACAAGTCAACAATCAAGCCCATTTAAACCAGACAAAGAGGGCAAGAATCATGTCCAAAAGAGAAAGAGAGAACTATACCTGGCCACAAGTCAATTCCGTCTTCAGGTCGCCATCCCAAAGGCATGTACCGAGGTCACCTCCCTTAGGAAGTCTGCAGTTCTATACCCATCCGTCAGCTACAGTGCGTCGTCAGAGTCCGTCTGGGGTTAAACATACCCACCATCCCAGTACCGAGGGGAGGAAGCTGGCGAAAAGAACGGCGTGGAACTTCATTTTCGTTTTGAGTAATTACGTACAAGAACTTATTGCTGGAAGGGTATCTGCGATAGGATTTTCGGTGCAAGGTAGAGACTGACAGCAGTTGAGGGATACTCCAACAACTAGGCGCGCACAGAGAGAAGAAGGACCAGTTATAAGTACCTATCATCAACTATTATGGAGTAGTCCACAATGACGATCTTCAACGGCGGACAAGCCGCGTACCCGAAACCAGCTACAACAGGAAACTCTGTACTGAGTCGCGCGCAACGAGGCTGGGAGGGGGCACGTTCACGGTTCAGCGTGTTATTCAAACTCTAATTGACAAGTTCATCCTAGCAATAATTATCGGACGGGGCGAATACCCAATATACCATAAGCATAGGCAAATACAGCCCTGGAAGAAGTGCCGTCTGATCCCGCGAGACGCATGGCTTCAGGGCTCACCCCCATAGATTGCCAATTCCGGCGATTTGGGTTCAGCGGCGCTGAGAGTGATGTTCTACGAGCATTGTCCCGGCCTACGGAGCCTTCCAGCGTACAAATACTCGGATTCATCACTCAGTGGACTTATATTTCCGTCGGGGACTGGTTGCCGATACTATTTCTCCCTGCCTACGCCTCGCAACGCTACTGAGTAAAGGGCTGCTCTATGCACAGTGATGCTTGCGAGATGTGGCAGAGCAGGCCGTCTTGGAGAACGTGCGCCATTCACATCCCAGTCAGGGCGGCAACGAAATGAACGCGCCAGGAACTAGGACTAACTGACTCCGCCGGGTTTGCTCCAACTCTGGAAAAAGAGATTGCCAAGCCGCCAGTCGCTCTCTGCTATCTCTTGGCTTTCACGAAACAGAAGACCGGATGATACCACCCGACCAAGGCAATTATCATATGGAGTTTAGCAACGTTCAGGGTCGAGATGTACATGCATAGCGAAATGGAGGAACCTCTTGTCATGCTTTCTATTGAAGCCTAGAACGTAAAATGCATGCTCAGCAGCATACGCCCCATAATTCCTCTAGATGGAAGGCAACTCTCAGTAATGATCCATCCTCGACCAACCTAATCGTCATAATAGTCGTCGCCATATCCGTAGTCATCGCCGCCATGACCATCGTCGTAATCGTCACCATCGCCATGTCCGTCGTCAGCAAACCCGTCATCAAAAGCGTTACCAGCATAGTCATCGTCGTTTCGAACCTCGTCAGCGCCCGGCTCATCATCATAGACAACCTCGCCATACCCGGTGGAGTGCACAACCTGGTCCTCGTAGGCACCCGGCTCATCGTCGTGGGTGACTTCAGCATATCCGGTGGTGTGCACGATACCACGGTCCAAGTCGATGCCGGCATCATCAGCGCCCTGCATATCATCATAAACAACCTCGCCATACCCGGTGGTGTACACGAGATGATCATCGTCGCCATCGTCCCGATACTCCTCTGGACCCCTCTGAGTCTGCTCCTGGACCCCTTGCTCATCGTCTTCCTCCAGGCACAGTTGAGGCCCAGACGGCGGCACTCGATCAACCTAATCATCGTAGTAGTCGCCGCCCTCCTCGTAATCCCCCCTATCAGACCCTCGATCGCTATCATCACGACCTCGATAATGGTCCGAGGATCCAGACGAAGAACGACGCTCGTAATGGTGCTCGTGATGATCAGAGTCCGAATCGGAATCTGCGGAAATTGTAAGTTATCGCGTTCAGTAATCGTCCAGACTGTGGCCCGGAAAAGATGAGTGATTATTACCTAGAACATTGGCGATAAGCGCGCCTCCCAATGCACCCACCGCGAGGCCACCAGCCACGCCGAGGAACATGTTGCTGTTCCCGCTCTTCTTCTTTTTCTTCTTCTCTTCGCTGCCGTATCCCTGTTCATACTGCTGTCCATATTGCTGTTGAGGCTGTTGTCCGTAAGGTTGGCCGTACTGCTGAGGGGGCTGTTGACTGTACTGTTGAGGCTGTTCGTACCCATGGGACTGGCTCTGTCCGTATTGCTGTCCTGCATAGTACCCAGCTCCGGCTCCCGCAGCTGCCGCGGCGGCACCGCCCGCATAAGCTCCGTATCCAGGCTGTGGAGAGTGACCTCCGTACCCAGGTTGTGGAGAGTGTCCGCCATATCCCGGTTGAGGTGGTGGGCCTCCGTACCCGGGCTGTGGTGAATGCCCCCCATAGCCGGGTTGAGGCGAGTATCCCGGCTGTGGCGAGTGTCCGCCATATCGAGAGGCTTCCCCATACCCTCCATGGCCTGGTGGCGACATTGGCGGGGGAGACATGGCCGACGGTGGCGGAGGAGCCTCCCATTGGGTAGAGCCAGTTGCTTGATTGACATAGTACCATCGTCTGCTGCTGTCGTCAAATCGCTTGATCCATCCCTCTGGCAATCGCGGCGAAGGCGGTCTTCCGTAGCCTGGTGAAGGAGGCCTGCCATAACCGGGTGACGGGGGCCTTCCATAGCCCGGCGAGGGAGGTCGTCCATAGCTCTGCTGCTGTTGCTGCTGCTGGGGATACGGGCTAGATGATGTGGAATCACCATACCTACCGGGATGCGGAGTGGGATACTGCGGTGCGGTACCGTAAGCACCCGCGGCGGCGCTGGCAGCTACACCAGCAGCGACGGACGACATGGCACTTCCCTCGGAGACAGGATCAGAGTAGGCGGAACGCGTGGGGTCACTGGAGCCGAAGGCGGCGGGGTGCTCGCGCTTGTACTCCTCGGCGCCATTCTGCGGACCACTGGCGTAACCCGCGGGTGGTCTGCCATCGTAGCCTTGGCTATGGGAACCGTAGTTGCTGTATCCGTAGTCCTGGTGGCCTGTGATGTGTTGTCAGGATTTGCTGATGTGATGCTTTTGGAAATAAAGTAGGGTGGGGGTCTTGCGAAATTATGAGGGGCGAGAGAGCAGATTGAAGGGGGAGAGGTTGTCGCAAAGCACCTGGTTCCGCTCACTTACCTTGGTTGATAATCTCTGGGTCGTCGGGGATCTTGAAGTTGCCCAGCTGTGATGCCAGCTTTGCGACGTCAAAGTTGCCAAAGAGCGACATATTTGCTCACCCCAGGCTGTTGTCTTTGTTCTCTTTCTTTCGGTAGTGACAGTTGGGAGTTGGAAGGATGAGAGAGGATTGCACGTGGTTGGCGGGGGATTTGACGTGTCGTCGCGGGGTCAAGTGACCAAGGTCAGGAAGGTAAGGTGAGTTGGGCTGTAGGGGCAAAAAAGAAGAAAAAAAAAGAAAAGAAAATGGCTGAGGTAAGAAAATAAGGGGGCCTCCCGACGGGATTGAATCGAGCCTAATGGAAAGAAGGTGCGCGCCGTGTGATGGGCGATTCGTAATGGGATTCCTTGGGCTGCAGGTGCGACTGCACGTCAGATTGGCCTCCTGCCCGTTTGTTTCGGCAGATCGGAACGCAGATGGCGGGTATTTTTCTGGGCTTTTTCTGCTTGCTTCCAGGTTCTTTTCAGGTTCCATTTTGATGTTTTGATTGTCTCCACGTTTACTCGCTTTGCGTCGTCCGAACTTGGCACTCGGGACCACCCGTTCATCTCATAGGGCTGAAGACTGTGCGCTCACTAACTTATTCACTCACCCAGACGATGATCACTTGTGAAGTAGGTATTCAGATGGGAGGGATCCAAGGAAAGATGAACTAATTGAGAGGTGAATTGATGAGTTGAGTGGGTGGGGTTTGAGGAGTCGACTAGCCTCAGCAAAATCACTTCGCTTGAACCAGCCTGGGCAAACAAGAGGTCATCTTCATAGGATCAAGCCTCTGCATCAAGATGCTACATCGCTATACTCTGAGCCATGAAGAACAGAGACTACTTCACAGACCGACATGCATTACTCAGAGATGCGACACATTCTTAGACGACTCTTCCACACTCACTCACTCGCCTCCGCAGCAGCTGGTAGAGCAGGCTTTTGCCCATAGACCACATGCCTGCGCGTGCGAAACTAGTTAGCCAAATACGACGCTCAAATAATCCTCGGCTCTGAAAAAATGAAGAGAAGGAAGAACAAGGGAAGGGAAACAACTCACAAATCCAACAACGCATGAAACACTCCCGTCTTCAACTCCCTCCTCACCTCCGCAAGCTGCACCAACACCTCCTCCTTACTCCTCCCCAAAACACCACACAGCAACTTTAACGAGAACCCTTCCAGGCCCTCCAAAATCTGCGCCAAGTTCAGCAACCCCTGGTCCTTAAAGTGCCGGTGCCGCGCCCACGGCCCGATGGGCGTCTTGAACTTGTGGTGCGCCACGTGCTCGAACCCGCCGTGCCCGCGCACCCACCCCTCGAGTTTCGGTCCGGGCCGCGGGTCGCGCCCGATCTTGTCGAGCGTCTCGACAAAGGTCTGGTTCCATACGTAGGTTGCGTGTTCGGGTCTATAGCTGCCGTCGTCGGAGTAGTATTCTGTGCTCATGTCTTGGAACTCGGCCCAGCCTCCTGGGTTGAGGTTGCTGGAGGGGGAGGCAATCAGAATGAAGATGGGCCAAGTCAGAGGGAGTGAGTAGAGAGTTACGTACTCGTAAATCTTGGCAATCAGCTTCGGCCAGTCCTGGATGGAGGCGGCCATGTAGCGGCACATGATGAAGTCGTATTTCTTGACACCGACCCATTCGCTCTCGACATCGTCAATCTCGAATTTGACATTCGGGGGCACCCTATAGTCCAAAGAAGAAGAGTGAGCTTTAAAGATCGCAAGAGAGGGATTCATTCTAGGACTTGACGCACCACTCTGGTTGGATAGCACTCAAGTCATTCCCGATAACCTACCCATGTCTTAGCAAAGCATAACATCGCCAATCTCGCTCATCACGAACTCACCTCGGCATTCTCGAAAATGTCGCCAATCTCAACAGCCCCTACGGTCCCGCAAGCAATTAGCAATGCATGGCTTTGATGATCATAAGTTTGCGTGCGGAGACGTACAGATTCCAGTACCCGTGCCAATATCCAGGATACGATGGACCTTCTCCTTGGACAGCGGCGCCAGCCAGAGCTTGCTTCCAATCGCCCTCACCATCATGGCGTGGGCCATGTCGAGGCGCTCCATCTCGACCTCGTCATTTGGAAACGAGTAGGCTACATGAATACGTCAGCAGACTGAAAATGGTCTCCGTCTATTGCTATTGCGATGCTGAAGTAAAGAAGGACTCACAGCCCGGTCTGAATGCATGATAGCGACGGCCGTATTCTTCCGGATAGTCGATGACGCTGGATGATAGGGACGCAGTGTAACTCGAGCTGTCTCATTCATTTGTTATAAAAAGATTCTCAGGGCGAGATGGAGTAGTGGGAATCCCAGAAAGCCATTACATTCTATCATCGATCGAAGAGTCATTATCACTCTACAAGATGTTAGTAAACCATAGCTCAATCTACAAGAAGGGGAATCGAGCCGCAACGCACTGCAAACCCCTCATCAGCTTCGACGGGATCATCCTGCTGAGCGGGTTCAATTGCCACCGCCGGGACGACTCGCGATGGACTCGTCGGTGCCGGGTTGGGGGACGCGACACCGGCTGCGGGTGCGGTTGTGGGAGGCGGTGTGCCCGGTGCTTCAGCCATGATGTGCGCCGTTTCGTCTTACGGGTAGAAAATGAGTATATGTAAAACGTTGAAGATAATACTAATGGATCGCGCCGTTGTTAACAATTTCCCGTATTTCGCGGAATCACTATTCTAAGTAGTAAGAAGGGCAGATCAATCGAGACCGCGCGCAAGATCAATCAGACTGAACTTCCTCCGTCTGAAAGGTAAGGTACGGAAGCTCCAGTTTTTGTATCTGCCCGTTTCCAGGTCCCCCTTCCCTTCCATGTCTCTGCCAATGTGTGGCTTGCTGAGGGGTTCATCTTGCGGTAGGGAACCTTATCCGAACCTCGACCAAACGAAAAGCATGACAGGCCTAATTAGAACGCAGCCAGTCTTACAGACAGACAGACAGACCGCCCGGATGCAGAAGAGTCAAGCGTCCTCCCGCGGGATTCGCTAGCCTCCATCCCGTTTTCCCACCGCTCACATCGAGTTGCAGGGCATCCGCCGAGATAACCCAAGGAAGATCCGTACAAACCAGTCCAATGGAACTTGGGACGAGCATTGCCATGCATGGTCTGCGTTGCTACCCCTCTTTTTCCCCCTGCACAATGAATAAGGGTCTTGACCCGTTTGGGCCATGATCCGGGTTCCCGGTCGACGGTATCGCAGGCTAAA
Source organism: Colletotrichum acutatum (assembly GCF_030867785.1). Lineage (NCBI taxonomy): Eukaryota > Fungi > Ascomycota > Sordariomycetes > Glomerellales > Glomerellaceae > Colletotrichum > Colletotrichum acutatum. The sequence continues at coordinate 123,250 of NW_026849077.1, forward strand.
CACTACGTTCGGAGTCGAGGGAACCGTTCGCGACAGAATGCTGTGTGTCAGTAGACAACCAAGAAAAAGGTGCGCACATCACAAACATATGGAACACGACCTATTTCTAGTTCGTCATCATCATTCATAATAATAAAAGTCCCTTCCGCCTCTGTCCGCAACGAAGCAATAGGGTATAGAACAAAAATCGAACAAGAATCGAAACACTCGCCTCGCCGGGCGGCCATGATGCAAACAAAGGTCAAAAAAAGACCAACAAAAAATATCAAACAATTCCAAACGCCCATAGCCATGCTTTTTCTTTTGAAATCCCCCATGCGATGCGAATGCCGTTCGTTCCTCCCCCCATCAATGCAATTCCTCCATCCATAATTCCTTCCTTCAAACAGCGAAGCTAACTGTCTTCACTCGGCGAATCTTTACTTCTTTACCGTACGAGCGCTGCGCTTGGCAGGAGTACCGTTGGCACTCAGGCCCAGTTCCTTCTTTGCCGCGGCAGTGGGCTTCTTCACAGTCTTCGACACCTTCGCACCCTCCGTCTTGGGGGCAGTAGCCAACTTGGACTGGCTTGCTTTGGTCGCCTTGGCTGCGGCCGCTTTGGCAGGCGCGGTCTTGGACGTCGCAGCCTTCGTCGTCGCAACCTTCGTCGTCGCAGCCTTGGAGGTCGAAGCTTTGGCGGTTGAAGCCTTGGTCGTAGCGATCTTGCTCGTGGAAGTTCTGGCCTTTCTCACCTTTCCGACCTGCTTCTCCTCGTCGGGACTGAGCTCAGCAGAGCTGGAGCTTGCCTCGTCAGAGTCGATTGGAGCCGTAGACGGGTCTTCGGACTGGCTTCTAGCCAACTGCGCTGCCCACTGAACACTCTTATTGTTCTTCTTAGCAGCAGCAGCGGCCGCCCGAGTTTCTATCTTGGGCGGCGCAGTCTTGATCGCCTCGAGCATTTCCTCTGCAGAAATCGCATCTCCCTTATTGTTGCGGGTATTCTGGCGAGTCAAAGCCGCAAGGTCCTTCTCTCCAGCTCTAATGTTACTCATTCCCTTGTTTCTGACCGGGATTTTGGTAACTGCCGGAGCCTCCCCACGCGCGACGGCAAGCTGACGTCTGGTGCGCACATTCGTTACGGGAGCAACTTCATCCTCATCGGCGTACTTGTCGCTGGGCTTGCCTGTGGCCTTCTTCGCATCCGGAATGTCGGCCTTGGCTCTGCGCTGGCGCTTCGGCGGCTGCGGCTTCTCTGGCGAAGCCTCTCGTTCGTCAACTTCATCAACCTTGCGCTTGGCTTTCTTGGGGCTCGGGCTGTTAACATCGAGAGATCCAAGAGGCTGGCGTCCGGTCGACACAGCTGGAGATGCCCTTCTCGCGGAACGAGAACGATCTGCCGATGACGTGATGGAGAACGCCGGTGTATCGGCCCAGATGCTTTGATTGCGCTCTGGAGTTGCAGCCATGAGGATGGGAGCGGATGCAAGAGGGTCAGGCGAAGAGTGTGCAGCAACAGGTTCAACCACTGGAGTGGGAGAAAGAACCACGGGTTCGGCGGGCTCGACGGGCTCGGCGAGAGTAGCCATAGCAGCTTTTCTAGCGTTGTGTTTGGTCACAAACTCCCTAAGTAAGACCATAGAATCGTCGTCTTCCTCAACCGGGGAGGGCGCCCGTGAAGGCACATGGGCCACCTCCTCTTCCTCCGCTTCGACCTTGGCATCCTCTGCTGTCTCCTTCTCATCATCTGCCTCGGTGTTTAGGCGAATAGGCGATAACGCGGTAGCGGTGGCCGGCCCGGTGGCAGAGTCAACAGCGTTGACAAGCTCTTCGACGGGTTCTTGCTCTTGGGCGAAGAGGGCAGCATGTTCGTCCGAAACCTTAAATCGGACAATCAGACGGCCTCCTTCCCTGCTGACAATGACCTTTCCATCCATGTTCGTCTTCTTGGCCTCCTCAAAAACGCGAGCAAGAGATGCGAGCGCCTGGATCGGGGATCCAGAGTGGTCCTGGAAGGAGCCAAAGATGTCCGGGTTCTCTCTTGCGTCGACAACGACAGGCGAAGGCGACGGCGACGGGGTTCTGTCTGGGGTAGCTTGGGCAGCCGCCGCAGATGCTGAATCAACCTCGAGGGGATTCTGCACCGCGTGGAGCTCAACCGACGAATCGGGAGCACCCACCAGCGACGCGGATGCTGGATCTTGAAGATCCTGCACCGCATGAAGCTGGGCAGAGCCGGCAGCAGGGAGAGATGCTCGGCGGAGAGGGGCGGAAAAGGAAAGGCGACGCGCAGCAGGCAATGACTTGCGCTTCTTGAAGGGTGAAGTCTCGCTGCGGTTCTTGAAGAAGACCATTGGACTCGCGACTTCGACGGCAGCGGGCTCGTCCTCGTGTTCAACCTCAGTTGCCTCGTGGTCCGTCTCAGTGACCTCGAGAGTCGATACAAATGAGGGCATTGTAAAGGTGAAGCCAGGTCGAATGGGGGACGACAAAGGTGAAGGTGACCTTTCTTCCACAACTGATTGGAGTGTAGCAAGTTTGGCCTCCAGATTGGCAGCGCCTCTAGCGAGCCTGGTCTTTCGGCTTGAGCTGGAGTGGTGTGTCGCCGTCGACGGGAAGTGGGGGAGCTTGGCGGTTGGGCTTTGAGGTTCCTCCTCTTCTTCAATGACTGAGAAGTCAGACTCTCCAAAGATAGCAATGGGCTGCCTAACGTTACGATGCTTGGGCTGCTCGCGACCGTGAACTCTATTGGACTCGCGAATGGCAGTCTCGAGCACCCAGTCGAAGCTCAGCTCTGGCATCGGGAACGCAAGAAGAGGCGCCATGATGGTGTGAGTCAGCAGGCCATTGTTATAGGCTCGCTTCTTCTCACCGTCATAGTTCCTCTTCCCACAGGTCGGCACGATGGGCTCGCCGTACTTCTCCACCTCCTCGTGGTATTGGCGGCGCTGTTCGTGAACAGAGGGGCCGGTGGGGAGCGCCTTGAGGTCGTTGCGCAGGACGCGGCGAGCTTCGATCATGTTAATCACGCCGCTTTCGTCCACGTCCTCAAGCCAGTACGGCTCTGAGTCGTCCTCTGGCGTGGGCTCGGCCACCCTCTGCCTCTTGCGAGGGCAGAGGGCGTACGCCAGACCGCCCTTCGTGGCAATATGCCTGAAGCTGGCGGCGGCCTCGAGCTCTTCCATGGCGAGGGACTCGGCGACCTCTCTTGCGATGGCCTTCTCAAACACCATGCCCCTGGGCTTCCGTTGCTTTTTGCGGGGAATACGGGCTCGTTGCCGGGCGAAGCTGGGCACTGGGGCGAGCGCAGACGTGATATCAAAGTCGGCGTAGGTCTCGGGGTTGAAAGCGCCGCTGTGAAGGAGCAAGTCAGTGAGGTGGCATAAATACATCGGAAACGGGACATACGTACGAGAACTCCTTGGCGGTCTCCGAAAGTTCGATGGTGGCGAACGTGTACGGCTGCTTAGACTTCTGAGGCGACGGGGCGAAGTCAGAAACCATGGTGATATCGGCCATGGTGATGTCGAGCTTTGAAGGGGACTCGAACCCGCCAGCCTCCTCTACATCTCTTGAGGGCGACCGGCCGGACCTCCTGCTTGTATGAGACTCCTCCTCCTCCTCCTCCTCCTCATGTCCCTCCTCCTCTGCCGCGGACTCGGCCTGCTGTTGATTCGGATCGGAATCGCTGCGAGGGGACCGGTCGTTGGAGACGAGGGATGCGGTCGGAGAGGTAATCGACATGACTGAGTAGTCGGAGACGGCAGGCTTCGAAGGACTCGACTTTGGAGAGAGATTGCGAGCGAGCTTTGGAGTCGACGCAGTCAAGGATTGGAAACTGGCGTCGGCAAACGACACCTTCTTCGGGGATGGGGTCTTGGTCGGGGCATCCAACGACATTGTCGTTGACAGTCTCGTAGCGCCGGCCTTCAGTCTCGGGGTCTCAGCTGTGCTGAACTTCTTGACTGGCGAAGCAAGAGACATTGGGGCGAATCTTGCAGGCTGTGTTGTGGCGGCGGAAACGGGCGCGGCGCCTCCCTTGGTTGGCGTGGTGAAGTCGAAGTTAGAGAAGGCCATATCGACATTAGCGGTATGGTCCTGGGTGGGCTCAAGGTTCGAGAAACAGGCCGGCGCCCTCTTAGGGCTGGCGGTGCGGTCGCGGGAGGAGCGCGCGGTAGGGGAGGGTGTGAGGTTGCCCGAGGGCGGGTTGAAGGTTAACTTTGGAAAATTCATCGCGTATCCGTGTAGTGGCGGCGACTACGAGACATTGACCAGATGACCGAATGACGAGGTTAAAGTGTGTTGGAGGGATCTAGCGCGGGAGCTATGGCTTCAATGCGACGCGGCGCGGAGAAGGCTCTCGGACGTGATCGTGGGAAAAGTGGCCGTGGAGGCGCGATGCGATTTGGGGGCCGAAAAAAGAAGATAAACAAAGCGCGACTGCGCAGGGGGGAAGGAATATGGGATGCAGAACAACCACCGGATTGAATAGCCAGAAAACGGCTCAAAAGAATCCGATCAACGATTGTAGTGCAGTGTTGGTTGTGTCGTGATTGTTAGAGTACGATACCTTGAATTGGGTGAGGTATCGGCTTGTGTCGCGATTGGGTTGTGGTTCCTGGGCGCGGGAATTGGAGGATGGATTGGGGAAAGAAGGAAAAAGGTTCAAGGTACTTCCAGGTTTCTAAATCGAGAACCGGGAAGGGGGAGTAGGAGGGCAGATATTGCGCAGGAAGGGGACCATTAAGTGAAAATCGGTGTGGTGGGCTGGCAACGGGCAACGCAGAAAGGGACGCTTTCGAGGTCGCCCTTTGTTTACATTCGAGACAAGGCAGCCAATCGGGAGCTCCCGAGGCCCTCACACACCTGGAGTGCCGCTTGCAGTTGAGCTCTGGGGGGCATCCCAGGCGCGCGCTGTGCACGGTGGCAGGCTGTCCGCTACCGTGTCTTACCCCACCATCCAGACGCCACACCGCGATTTTGGCCAATCAGCAAGCTTACAAGGGATTGACGAGGCTGAAGACACGTGATTGGCGAAAAAAGTTCCTGGGGGCTCCGCATCAAAGCTTTCGCGATGGCGTCCATTTGTGAGGCATTGGGAGGCTTTCCTGGTAGAGGTGTATGACGACGGACGCAAAGATCCACCACTCGACAACCGAATCCGACGATCCGACGATAGGCGTATAGCTTGAACAAGGAGCCGACGACATAATCGAGCCGTCGACATACGCACACATTGCCCATCATGCCGCAAAAACCGATGCGCCTGCCGCCTGTCAAGGTCCTTCGTGTTCGTAACCCCAACGGCAAGGTAGAGCAGCCTTGCATGCAGGTCATGACCTCAGTTCTTGGTAAGTCTACCTACCATGGTTTCTCGTCAATTCCTCCCTTTTGAATCTTCTTCTGTCTTAATGGGATTGCCTTGCCCAGTCACTAGATGAGCCCCCCCCCCCCTACCTCGGACGATAACGCAGTGTTTTCATCATACCCCTTGCGCATCATGGACTAACACTCATTCTCCCACAGCATGCTGGGCCTCGGCAGGCTACAACACCTCTGGCTGCGCCGCCCTCGAGAACGCCCTGCGCGGCTGCATGGACCAGCCCAAGAAGCCCAAGGAGCCTTCGTCCACCGTCAACTACCACCTCGGCCGTATGTACGACAAGATGATACCCCACTCCAAGGGCAAGTAAAGCAGTCGCGCGGGAGGAGACAGAGCTCATAGACCGAGCTTGTTGCAAATATGGAGGGCGACCACTTGGAGATGATGCCCCTCTCAAAATGGCATGCTCCATGGAGAGACCGCGAGGTATCCCGAGGGGGAGCGGCGCCACGTTCACGAGAGTCGAAACGACCGGGGCAAAAGTAGAGGCAACAGCAGAGGGTGACTCGGTTGGTTGCGGCTGTGCCATCCGTCTGAAAGTGGTGAGCCGAGCACAGCTAGGGGCATATGAGATGTACAACCATGCTATTACACACGGAATTAGGCGTTCAAGAGGATCGATGTTGTATACTATGTACCATATACGGCGGATGAGAGAATACTCGCTACCATCACATTTCAATTGCTTCAGACTTTTCCTCATCTGTGGTCTGATCTGACGATCTGATGAAAGGACGGTCTTCGGCCATCCTTACTTCATCTCGCCAAGCAGAACTAACTAAACGACCAGCAGTAGAATATAACTTGAGCTGATAGATGGCCGGAGCAGATTTTCTTCGGATTTCCTAATCCTCGTTCCCGATTTGAGGTGCATATATCCACGTCCCGTGGATCTCTCAAACGAGGTGATTCTCGCCAGAGACCCCGGAGGGCATCACACGTAGGAAACTGGTAAGGAAAGATATTGAATTTTCATCTTCCCTAAGAACCTGCCGTTCCCATCTGATTACCTGCACGTCTATAGCAGCAGCTAGAACACGTACAGCGAGGGCCTTGATACCATTATTCAAAGTTTGCTTGCGTTGATATTATGAGTATGATATCACAGCCTCAGTTTCGACACCAGTATTTTGCCAAAGTATCTCGATCTGGAGGACTCTTTGGCGAGGATACATGGAGTAGGCGCTATAGCCATGAGGCTGGTGTCCACTCCGGATCTAGCTCCTTTCTCAATGTCGTTGCTTGACAAAGTGAAGACTTTGACTAGTCCATTTCATAGATGAGAAACCATTCATGCTACATGTGCAACCAAGCCCTTAATGAGCTAGTGTCAACAATTAATACATAATCCCAATTGTTGAATCAGCCCTGCTCAGCTTTCTTCTTGCCATACACCAAGTCAGCTACGTCCCAGAAACAACTTTGGGGGTGTTATTGATACGTCTGCTTGCCTCTCCAGGTCGGCGAAGGAAGGTCAGGTGGCCAGAAGCCGTCGACGACCAACATTCTATTAAATCGGTTTTGCGGAAGGCGGAATGGGAGGAGAGGAGACCCAACGAAATTCCCTCCGAGCCACCACCATAAATGAGGTCACATAGGGCTTTAGTGAAGAAATAACAAAAAGAATATTCTCCATGAGGAATCGAACAAAAAGCCCAAGCGTCAGATTAATGGTCAAGGGGACTGAGATCCACACTCGGGTCTTCCCCCGTGAACCCCTCGACCAACTTCACCCGAATCACTTGAGTGAGAGGAATGAAGGAGGAAGAAGTCAAATACTCTTCAACCTCCTCAGAATCCCCTGGATGACTGAGGGGCGCGTTGTCCGGTTCCCGGGAGGGGCGGTCAGTATTCACCTTCCTTCCTTGTATTGTTCTCTGGTATTGGGAATATATTGGACTCATTGCGTACAGTGCGCGGCTACTAAAGGATCAATTTCTTGCGCACCATTTTGCTTGATTCTCTATGGAGAGTACAATTCTTGTTTTCTTGTATGTTCACATTACCTACAAGATCTCTGACGTACATACAGGTTAGAGTATTTGGGTCAAGTCTTCTTCGCTCTCGTCACCACACAATATCTAAAAACAAAAGTATGGATCACGTGTTGACTGTAATCAGCCACGACGCGAATGAGGGAAGAAGATTGCGGAAATTTTCTGTTTGCATCATCTCAAGCAGATAGTGCAAGGGTTAAATGGCGGCTTGATTAATTTATTCAGTCCCGGACCACCACCATCATAAGGTACTCAGCAATACTCAGATAGCCTCACAAAATAGTTTCCATCCAGCCAATTGCCCCGTACATGATTCAGGTAGTCCGCAGACAGCAGAATAAGACCGTCTCCTTTAACGTTGTGAACGCCAATATCTTGTCTCTACCATAGTCATTCCTATTATTCCGAACCGAGGTCTGGTCACATTGCCTTCCGTCTGATAAAGGAGCCAGATTCCTAACAAGTCCTAGTAGAAAAAAAAAGAGAAAACAATCAGGTCAAGAATCAACAATCACCACGGATGTAGCTAGATAGCTCTTCTCCAGAATCGCTGAAGTGAGCGTATCACAGAAGGTGGGACCATCATCTTTCATGAAGTTTATCAAATCACACCTCGAAAGTTGCACATCCCACAGGTTCAGAGACACCTAAAACAAGACCAGTACGCAGACATCACCAAGCAAGGGGGGCACTAGACATCGTCATGAAGGAACAGTAACGCCTGTTCATTGTTCGGATAACCTTTAGCTAGCGCCAGTCAAGAACCCGATCCCCAAACTGTAGCGAGCGAGATGGCAGGCATTCTTATCCCTCCTGGCTATGGCAGCTCAATTGCCTCCACCCAGCCAAACCTCACCCTACCATTTAGGGTAAAAGCCAGATATCAAAATTCGTCCCCCATCATCAAAGTCGTAACGATCGAAAGTAGGGTTAGTCATCCCAGAGAGAGTAATCAACCAAGAGAAGAAGTGAAAGTGAAATGATGGGAGCCTCAGGTGTATCTGCCCCTGTAGAGTTCGATATCGAAAACCCACGGAGAGGCATGTGCAAGTAACACCCAGAGTCACCCATGGTAGTTTGATGTCAAGTATTTCCAAAAGAAGAAAAGGAGCGATCCGGTGAATGAGTGCCGCTGGATACGACCCCTGCTTGGGGGCCGTGTCCTTGAGGGGCAAGGAAATGTGTGGTCATGATGGAACCGTCTAAATTCTCGTGCGCGAGTCCGAATGCTTCCTAACCGCAAATGGCTGCCGCTACGAGCCCCGTAATGTATGGTAGTCTAGCAGCCACGTGCTTGTTGATGCGATGCTGAGAGGTATAAAAATGAGGTGAAACAATCTGCTCCGGACGCCATGTATGCAAAGAAATGCCCCCCGGTGGGTATATGGGTATGATGCGCCTGGGAATATCCCAAAGTTCTCCCAAAAGACCTACTTCGACATAGAAATGAGGCGCTCAGGCCGTTTCCCCAACGCAGAACAGCTCGATCTCGCCGACTCCTCCTGGCGCAGTGGCGCGAGCTCCCTCGCGCCATTCGATAAAGGCGATCTGAATGTCATCGTCACTAGCAATAGTGACAAAGTCGCCATCCTCGTCCTGGTATCGGAGCTTGAGCATGCCCTTGCTAATACTGCTGTTGGTGAACCGCGCAAGTTTGGCGTCGATCCGGTCAATCAAGGACTGGTATGTGATGTTGAATGCAACAACCAGGGTGACGTAATTGCCGCTGTCAACAAAGTTCACCTTCACCTTCAACTGCGTGGGGATCGGCAAGTCGGGGCTGGCAAGCGGGTTGGACTGAGATCCGCTGATTCCGCCAGTGCCAAGAGGAGGAGACAACATCGCGTTCATAGACGCAGCCGCGTCGATGCTAAGCTGCCGGTCATGAACAGAGTTCGGCGTTCCCTGGCGGGGGTAGATTGGCTGAGCAGGGAACTGTGACATGGTGCCACCGTAGCTTCCAGATTGCTGGTGGCCGTACTGGCGTTCGCGCTGAGCGCCTGGACTCTGCGTGTTTGACCTGATAGGAACGTCGTTTACCCTGGGCGAGCCGGTCTGCGACCGCGGGATATTCTGGTCGTGGGCCGGGTGCAGGTGCGCCGGGATACCAGGCACCGCCGGAACAGGAGTGCCCCCTTGAGTACGACGGATATTTCCGGGAGCGTTAATATCGGGAGTGCTGTAGGATCTGCTGCGCTGCTGCTGTGCCGCACTCTGGCTGTTGGAGGCCATTGCCGGCAAAGACGGTCCGCGAGGATTCCTGTGCTGCGATGAACCGTCCCTTGAGGGGGCTCGAGGCATCGCCGGGGCCGTGTATCTCTGATTGGGATCTTCCCACCCAGGCTGAGGGGTCAGTGACTTGGGGAATTGGTATCCTGGATTAGGGAACATGTTGCTGGCGGTACTCGTGCGTGAGGAAACAGGCGAATCGGCTACGGGTGAAAAGTAAGAGTCGCCGCCGCGGGCCCCAGGTGAAGAGGCACCCGGAGCAGGCACCTGTGTCGAAAGACTGAGAGGCGCTGGTGGTTGCGGGAGAGGGAATCTAGGGGGCGGAGCCCTCACCATACCAGCAAGGCTCTCGTTAGTTGCGGCGCGTTGCCGCAAGCTTGTGCTCGATGCGTTGCGAGGCAACATGCTGCCTCCTGTAGACTGAGTCGGCATGGGGAACTGGGCAGGGGCAGAGGCCGGTGGCCACAGTTCTTCGTCATCGTCATCGTCTTGCTGGTTAAGATACGGGTTCTCGAGTTTGCCAGCATTTTCGCGTGTCCAGGCAAAGTCGGGTGCCGCCGAATCGGGACTCGTAGCAGATTTATTAGGCGTGTTCTCCTTACGTTGCGCCTCAAGAGCAACTGCCCATTTCTTCATCTGCTCCTCGTTGGTGTACTTGATCATGAAGTTCTCCACACCAGGGTCACCTTTCCACCAGATTTGGACGATATAAGATCCTGTGGGTTGTTAGCAATCGAGGCTCGAGGACTAGGGTTGATTCCCTCCCATACCAGGCTTCGCGAGGGAGACGATGTCAGTAACGTTCGTCATGAAGATTCTGCCCTTCAACTGAAGTCTCGCATTCTTGTTCCTGATCTTGGGTCCGGTAGACCTAGTCTTGTCCTTCTTGTCCCTGCTCTTGTTCGCCGAAATTTCCTTGCAGCAGAGTAGTATGCATTCGAAGAGGTAAATCTCGTACTACGAAAATCAGTGTTTGGTCTTGGTGGGAGGATTACTTTCTTGCGATGCGATACTTACGTCCTTTTCTTGCTCGCTCTTCCCTGTGACGACAGTGTAAACACCGTGCATCAGCAGCCTGCCAAACTGCTCCACACGATGATTCTTCCAGTCGTCGACACGGTTCCGCAAGTCGTCCAAAGCCTCGTCCAAGAGATCTCGGTTGACTTCTTCGTTGGCCTTTGAGAGGACTCGTTCGGCGGACTCAATACCGCCTGCCAGGTCAGCCTTAATATCTTCGTCCTCGCTCTTTTTCATCAAGTCCTTCAACAACAAAGGGTATTTGACGAGACGCTGCATAGGCTTAAGGAGGAAACCGTCCAAGGTGTTGAAGTCTGCGGCCACGGGATGCCCGCTGGCTTTTATCTGGTCAAAGACTTGATTGGCGACTTGGGCTGCTTTGCGCTGGTTGGCGATGAAGGGACGGTAGATGTCGAAAGCATCTTCGTAGGTGACGAACGGAGCACCCCAATGCTGTACAGTCTTGGGCATGGAGTTTGTCGTCTCGACGCGGATCAGGAATCGGCGCTGGAAATCCAGGATAGCGTTGATGTTGAGGAAGATCTGATGGATGGTGTCGCCAGTAATAATTCCCTTGGTTTCCAAGCTACTTTTCAGGTCGTAAAGATTCTCCAAATCTTGGACGTATTTCCGCTCCGTGTCTACCAGTTCCTTCACGATGTGATCCCGGTAGCTCAGCTTGGAGCCTGGTTCCATAGGAAGGTCGTCTTCGGGGTAAGGCTGGAGCTGCAACAAGAGGCCCCGTTGCTCAGCGATGTCGAGAACATAGTTGACAACTTGAGTGGTCTAAGACAAGGTCAGATTTGGTCATTCTTAATCTAGACGGTTGATAGTGATCGAGGGGCCGAGTCACCGTGAGGGAGGGACACCATTCGTTTCGCATACCTTGACAAAACCGGTAGTATCATTTCCTAGTACGTCGCTGATGACGAAGCATTCCGCCGATGGTATACCCAAATCCTTTAGACACGCCTGAATGAACTTGAAGAGGGCGATCTTTGCCTTTTTGCTGTCGCTGGCACTGGCGTTTGCGCCTTCGATCTCGAGGGGCTTCTCTGGTTGCAGGGCGTTGTAAATGTCGAGTAGCGGATAACCGGTGCGAAACAGGGCCCACAGTGATTCAACAGGGTCGTTGGGATCGAGCTCTTGCAGATAGGGGTCGAAGCCAGGTACCTGTGATAATCGCTGCTTCAACGACATGCAAATCTGGTAAAGGGACCGCGAGGCATCGGCCTTTTGGTTGATGATGTTGGCCGTAGCCTGAACGGGACCTCCATTTTGCGGGGGCGTCACCGTGGATGCGCTATTGAAGGAAGCGAGAGAGCCCGAGGATGTGTACGCTGTCGAGCCGGAAAGCTGGCTGGCGCGGGGCGCATTACTCATGGTATTGGGTAGGCCGCCAATTCCGTTGGATTGCTGGAATACAGGAGCCGTGTTTGTTCTTAGGAGAGGAGCATGAGCCATGACGTCCTAACCCATCCGGTGAATGGAGGGGAGAGGATGTAAGGACACGACGGTCGACGACAACGACGACGACAACGAAGAGGGTCGGGGATCGTGCGAGGACCGAGGGGCGAGGCGGTGGAGGATCGATGAAGCGGTTCCTGGTCCTATGTCGAAGCCAGGGTCACGTCATTCGGCACCGGGGTTCTTGAGAGTCGGTCTGGTCGAGTGGACTCGGGATCAGGAGTATCGGTGGTTGGGCGGAGAAGCGACAATGTAGCGGTGGGCGTCGGGGAAGATTCTCGTGGGCGATGAGCGTCGTCGGGAGAAGGGTAGGTTTGTTCTTGGTGGGCGAAAATGAGAACAAGGGGTTTGAGCGGTGGGCGTTCGGACTCTAGTATTTCCCCCCCTTGTGATGATCGAATAGGGCCCCCCTCTTTGTGTTTTGCCGGGCTTGGAACAGGCGGATAACGAAGAGGTATAGGGATGACTTCGTGTACGGGGTTTGCGTGTGCGTGTGCGAGAGAGAGATAGAAGGCAGTATGTGTGTGTGTGTGAGACAGAAGTGCCGGCGCCGAGAGTCGGTGGAGGAGGGAGGTTGGGCTGGTCGGGCGGGTCTGTTTTTCGAGTCGACGAGTCGAAGTTGCGGAGCGGTGCGGAGCGATGCGGGCTATCGGGGCGAAACGAGTTGCCTTTTTGACCCCTGTCCGGTCCTTGATCCTCCTATTAGGTGTCACTAGTGGTGGGCGATAGCGTGTATCTCGAACAAGTCTTCGTGGGCCAAGAGATATTGCGAAATGGACGTCGTTTGGAGGTGTCGGTTAAGGAGTGTTAGTTTGCCGACAGAGAATTGCAAGTCGAGGTTGGAGTTGTCGCTGGATTTGGGGACGCTGTTGCAGGACGCAGGCTGATGCAGTTGGCGTGCATGAGGGTGTGTCTTGATTCAACCTGGAGGGGGGCTGGGTTAGGTACTAGGTAGTGAACGGCAGCATGGGGAGAAGTAAAGCAAAAGTTTAGGGGGTAAGGCGAGAGGCACAGGCACAGGCAAGCCGCAAAGGCAAAGACAGAGGGGGGTGGGAGACTATCCGTACCTTCAAGATACAGAGTGCGGAAGCGCCTGAACTCCTGTGGTTGCTTCAACTTGCTTGGGTGCTTGGGAAGGGTCAAGTCCGGCCAGCCAGGTCAGGTTTCCAGTCCCCAGTCCCCAGCTCCAGTTACTGTTGCGGTCCAATGTGGTGCAGTGTCTCGTCGACCGTGCTCTGCTTATTGCCTGGGCCCCTAGAGTAAGGTATTGGGAGCGCGAGCAAGGGGGGGATGGGTACGGATGGTGGGATGGTGGTGGGCGGATGTTGTGTGAGTGGGAATGGGCTGGTTGGGCTGAGAGGTTTGAGGATGACAGATTCGGATCCACGTCCTTTGAGCCTTTGAGCCTTTGAGCCTTCCACGGTGAAGGTAGAGACGCCCGGCGAAAAGAGAGAGAGAGAGAAAGAGGCACAAGTGGGAGTGGAGGTACAACTGCGTGGTACTGTGGTGGAAGGGCGGCCTCAGGTTGGCCGCATTGATCTGATGGAGGTTTTGGGCGTTTCAAATTAGCGGGTGATTGCGCTAGTCTGCATTGGGCTTGGTCTTCCGTCCCAGTGGGCAGATTCACGTCTCCCATTGATTGAACCTGCCCTCGTGGTGCGCGCCCGGTACGTTCTACGATCCCATCAGCCTTCAGGCGCAAGAGTACGTACATACGATTTGCAGGGCAAGCCTCGACGGGGAAGTAGAGCGGGAATGATGGATTGGAATGGGAATGGGGGCATCTTGAGTGTGTCACTGGCCAGGAAGACCTCTATCAGGAATCAGCATCTGTGCTCTCAATAACGACAGTATCATACAGGAATATCGAGATCTCTATCACGGACAGAGCGACCGTCCACACCGTAGATCCTTGGAGACAAGGAGTGGACAAGTCTCAAAGCATACAAGAAGGAGGGCACTCGGACTGACAAAGAGGAGGGGGATTTTTCGAGCACGAGGTAGAGGAACACAAGACCTGGACACATCCGTAAATCTACTTGGCCGGCACTGCATTGTTCGAGAAGGTTGATGGAACAAAGATAGGGGAAACTTGTAATGGAGGGTACGGATAGACCGGGGGCAGAATCCAGCATAGGCAGACTCAATGATACACAATTTTCTGAAAACTCACTATTCAAATTATATGGATTGAGGATGATTGCTGATTACGGTTTTGAGCACATCCTTCGTTCTGCCCGTCCCGTGTCCCGCATCCTGCGTCTTGTTTTCTGACGGCTGTCATTGTTATGCCCTGGATGACGAGCATATGGAGGAAACGGGCCTTTCCTGGGGACGGGTATGTAAGGTAGGTACACCATCCACTATCAAGTTTCGACCAACACCCTGCAGTCCCTACCGTACAATAGCCGTCATCCAACGCTGTCTTAGGCTGTTTACAGACAGTCTTAAGCAAATCACAAGCATCAACCAGTATCTGTATTTACACAGTTAGTCGTATGCTCGCCTTCAAGCCGGTGTCGGGTTGATTGCCATGACCCCATCGCGTCTGCAAGGTACTCGTTGCACGACATGCCTGCCGGGCCCTTTGTTCCCCCGCTGGAGAAATCGATAGATCGATCCATGGTTGCTCTGCACAATGAGCCGACTGCCCACATGTTGGTCCAAACCCCTCAGGCCACTTGCGCCCAACATGATTTGTTTTGCTCAGTCAGAATCAGTCAGAGACGTGGAGATGCAATATCATTACGGTGAGCATTTCGGTGTGTTAGGTAATCAGTCAAGATAGACTAACAGTAATATCGATCGATAATAGAGGTACAATGAGGGAATCTGGAAACAACAGCCCAAGTGACTTCCCGCCGGGCAAATACTCAAGGTTGTAAATAAGGTACCTAAGAACGTACAGATAAGACGTCTCGGCTTAGCTAACGCACCGGCCTCTGCTCCGATAAGACACCTGGGGAAGGATGGGAAGGCACCAAAAAAGAAGGGTTCCTTCCTGCGCTCTCGAAGCCAAAATCTCCAAGACCCCTCGTGCCCTCTGAGCAAAGACATCCTGACCAACTCTTTTACACACATCCTCCGCAGTCCGTACTTGATGCTGCATATTCCCTATCTTGGGGGTTGCATTCGATAAACTGACCTTGATGCGCCTCGCCATCTCGGCCAAGACCCGAACAAGGCCTGACCGACCTGCATCGATCGACAACTGCCGTTGCAGTCGCAGTCTGTTCATCACAGTTGGTCTCCCCCCAACATTGAAACTAACGATGCGCCAGGCGCCTTCAAGCACAGCCATCCGGTCGTGTCTGCACTCTTCGGGCCTTCCCCCCCTCGTCCGCCGTATATCCTGCTGCACATATTGCAAGGCGCCTTCTCTTAGCAGACTTTGACCACATCTTGCGCTGTCGGCTGCTAGGAGCAATACAAACACATGGTCCCCTCGCTCTCCAGAAACCCCTGTGCTATGCTGCCCGTCAGCATTTTAAGCCGCCCGACCGACAGATTCATCCACCCAAGGGCAGACACAGACGATATCGGTGGATGGGTTCTCAGACAAGCGCATGAGCGTCTCCCATCCGTCTGTTGTTTCGATGCTCCAATGCACGGGACTACCCTGCTCTCACGCCGCAGACAGGACATGCGCCGTGCAGCCTCGCACTGCCATCCTGGTCTCTTCTGACTCTGCTGTCGTGCCTCTTCAGGGTTTCTTTCACCTACTCGCCGCTATCAAGGACGACGTTCACCATGCAATTGTCGCTGTCAGTCTATCCGGGCACACGGCTACCGACCGCCCGTTAAAGGGCATACCGTCATGTCTAGCTCCATGGCCACAAAACCTAATTCCCTGTGAACCAAGTCCTGGCTGGGTACCAATCCAGAACCGCGGATCAGGTCCCGGTAAGCCACCCTCCATAGGCTGACCAAAACACGTCAAAGACGTTGAAACACCATCTTCATGCATCTGGTAGGCTGTCCCACAAGGCCTAGGAAACAACGGGAGCCTCACATGACGAATTATTTTGGGGATTTCTAGACCACTCAACCAACGCCTTACAAGGAATGGCCGACATGGGTCACGACGGCCAGCCTCCAGGAAGGCGAGCGGAATCCACTCCGAACGAAGAGCGCCCCGGCAAGTTCCTTCGCCCTTCAAGATGCGCTGCAATGTGCTCCAAATTACCTTTCGTGCCTCTGCTGCTTTGTGGAATGAGCTGTCGATATCAAACATGGCGCTCGTCCTTGTTTCTTCCCATGTGCATACCCTGCCAAAAAGAAATACACCTATGCAAGCCCAGTATCGCAGCTGGCCACCTCAGCCCCAGGCTTGGAGGCTTCAACGGTGCGTCTCACTCTCGGGCTGGGCGGTCTGGGCTGGGGCGGTGGTGCGAGCTGCTCGGAGCGAGAGGCGTTTTCGGTGGCTTGATGATGAATACCGGCCCCGTCTCAAGACGGCCTGGTTAAGACTCGGCGGCCGCTGGATAGCTCAAGATCGAAGCGATGCGCCTGAGCTGCACAGTTTATGCCGTTCGCAGTTTAGCAGATGCTGCCAAAGAGCAGGGAGATCAGCCGCGGCACCCGGTCTTTGCCCGTTGTTTGTTTTCCTCCAGAACATTGTTTGAGGGCGAGACAACACAAAGACAGCTGGGAATCAGTGACAGCAGAGGATTTTTCACCAATGGCATTTTGCGGAGGACGCCAAGATGTCATGATTGGGCTGAGGCTCACAAAGGACGGACAAACTGGGGATAGTCTGTCGGGACAAATCTCTCGTGCATGCACCCACGCAAACCACGGCATCTATTGCGGCCTATCCCTTAATTGGTAGGACTAGACCTTACGGATACGAATAGGGACCGTAGGACTCGTGGTGGATCCAAGCAAAAGCCGAAGTACCCCGGAAAATCACTTTAGGCCGGTTTTTAACTCGCTGGATTGACGGAGGTCGGGGGTTATTTCGCCTTGTTCTGATTGTTCGTTGTCACAAAGAGGCATTCCATTCTGAGAGCACTCATCCAGAGCACAGTGTGCTCCTACCTACGGATGTCGCATGCCTTGACTCATCGCAGTTCGAGAAACAATCTGATTGTCGGCTCGCCTCGTGATCATGTGCGCGACTCGATACGCCTGGCAATGACACGCCTGTACTCATTTGAGCAATCTATAATAGAGAAAGAACGTCATATCCCCTTCAGAGGCGAGCATCCAGAGAAGGGAGTCCCGGGATGAAGTGCAGAAGAGGCGAACACCCAAGAAACCTACCCGGGGGTTTTCTGGAGAATAGCAAGGTCAGCTCCGAACAGCGCGCGCACAAGGAAAGTTTCGTGCGACATGACCGCGGGCGAATGGGAAAGTCACTGAAGCCAAGTCGGCCTCCTGATTGGAGTTTTCTGCCATTTGCGACGTCGTTCCCGCTGCCTCTATTCGTACTCGCCCTGCAACGGCCAGGAGAGTCCCCAAAAGATCACGATGAGGGATCCCTCGGATTTGTTCAAGTGAACTTCTTGAGGTCCTTGCCGCGCTTCCAGTATCTGAGAGGTAGGCGCAGTCATGCGGGTACCCAGACCGGGCGTTGTCACTATTCGGAGGCTCACCGGGAAGGGCGGAAGCAACTGACGCAGACTCATGGCTGAAGTGCCAGCCGAATCGGCAGAGCGATCATATCCACTAACTTTCGTGGTAGGCCCGAGAATTGGCCATTTCAGGTTGCGAATGAGAGAAGAGGAAGGGGGAAACTATTGATCAGGGCGGAATGTTCGCCGCCGCCGATCTGCGCCGTACACGTGTCAGTGACAGGTACGTGTGACTTATCATGCGGCCTTTTCTTTTTTTCGGCCCTCTCGACAGCAACTCTTAGGCGCAAGGGGAACCATGGAGGTGTGTGGCGATAGGATTTGCCTGACTTGTCTTCTCTACTCTTTGAAACCAGTTGAGTTGTGAAGGATGAGACAGTGAAGACTAAGTACGTCCGGCCTTGGGCAAGTGAAAAAGGGCCAGTATCAGAAAAGCGTTCTATGCCACCGGCCAGTGATGAAAGCCAAGACGCATAGAAACAACTTTGAAGGCAACATACAAGAAACCTCAGAGCTAAAGCCGGGTCTGGGCACATGATCAGCAATTCATGTTGCGATGAACCGGACCAGTCTCGGCAGCTCGATGGGAGGGTGACTGAATGAGGGAACATGGGTTTTGCTGTCCGATGGAGAAGTCGACGCCGATGGGGACGGGAATCGTAAATGTTATTTATATGCAGGTAGGTAAGCAAGCAAAACAAAGAGGGATTCACACTGAGAGAAAGAAATTATAAACTTTAGGGATTGAGTTGCGAGCTTAAATTGGGAAGGAAGGTGTATCTGCGGGTGTGAGGTATACGCCGTTGAGGAACGCCACAGCTCATGATATGGACGGGTGCTTACGGTGACTTATTTCTCAGGCACGTTAATGTAGAATGAGATCAGATTCATGTCTAGCCTCGGATTTGTGAGCATTTGTGAGATGTAGATATGTCCCACATATTGCGTAGTGTGTGAGTATCTCAGAATCCTGAACTCCCGGTGACAAGATCTCACTCTGCGTTCGTGAGGATGTACCAAGATGCAGGACAAGTCGTCGGCCGGCAGCGGGCATGTCTAAATCTGGACATGCACACATGCGTCACACCACACTTTTGCCCAATCATCAGTGTCATGTCAACCTAGAAGTTTCCATGAGCTTGAAGCTGAGGTCTTTTTCACCATTGAATCTTGCTTTCTGCCCGTACGCTCCACCCAAGCCCCTCCCGCGTTTTTGCCACCCGTTGCTGCTCATTTGCGGGTCTTCTACAAAGTCTACTGTATCCTGTATGTATTTCGTGCAGTGAGGCGGCAGGCACAAGCGGGAAGGGAGGGACGTTGAAATTTGAAAAGGATGGCAACTTGGAAGTAGATGGGAGTGAGATCATTGAATGATGTTTCATTACCTTGAGCTTCTTCTCGCATTCTTCCCGGAAGCCCGTCTCCTTCCCCGGAGGCGTTCGGAGGAATCTGCCGTAGGAGAGTGGCGGCGGCTTCGGCGTATGGCCTGACCTTAACATAAAACCGCACCCGCACCCTAGAGAGCCTGGATAGGTTACAGAAGGAATGCAGAGTGAGAGCGAGTGGAATGCGGGCGGTGGACGGACGTGGCGGCAGACTCCCGCGGCCGGTGGTCGCTCCGCATTGTTTTGGGCCCCCTTGTTCTTGCGGCTTATTTTTGCCTGCCGGTCCTTGCCTACTTTGTCTGTTGAATGTCCACACCTCTTTTCACTGACTTGGTCTGGCGTCCACACTCAGTATGGATATAAGAGGGAGCAGATGGGGAGAAGAGGATGAGAGGTTGGAGGTGGGCATCGTGAGAGGATGATGAGGGGATGAGGGGATGGGATACGACGATGATATTGGTCAATTGCTCTGATCAACAGATATTCACAGACAAGGAGACTATATGTGACTGCGTATGGCAATAAAAGAGTGAGGAGTGATGCTTTAAGACACGAGAACAGGGAAAAGTGGTAATCGCCGGACCCGTCTATTATTGCTCCATCATCCCCATCCCATCCCGCCACCTCCGCTCTCTCTCTCTGTGTCTACCGAAAGTCGTTTGCATGAGGTATCCGTGGATCCGTGTGTGTAGTACCAAAGTTGCTCAGCGGTCAACTTGTTGTGGCCCTGTGTTCCCATGTTCCCGTGATCTGTGGTTCCCTCCTTTCCCCTCTCCTGCTTTCCCAATCACCAATTGCTCAGGTTGAGGTGATTCCAAGGGACCCAAAAACAGGCTTTCCAGGCTCCAAAGCAATCCCCACCCAGTACCCACTTGGCTTTTACTGCGTAAGGAACTTAGCTTAGGTTCTCCTTACCGCCCGCCCGCGCGCCGCCGCCGCCGCCGCATCTCGTCTTCCGCCTTCCGCTGCCTTGTCTTTGCCTTGCCTTGTCTTGTCTTGTCTTCACCTTGCTCACCTGAACTGTCACCTACTTATCGGGCAGGTCTGGATTGCTTACCTGCATTTGTGATTATTGCCCTGCCTGCTTACCTCACGGCATCCAGGCCTCTTCAACCAACAACGGCCAAGCGCTCCCGCTGCATTTCCACCCGCCGTGCCGCCCCCGGTCAGCCTAGCATCCAAACATCCAAACATCCAGAACCGTTCAACATCATCCTACCAACCCTTCCCTTCCCCAATCCAACTCTCCATCTCAATCCCAAATCTCAATCCCACCGTTTTCCCACCCCACACCCTGTCCCATCTCCCCTTCTCCTTGCCTGCTTGCTCTGCTGTTGCATCGACATTCGTAGTTTTCAAGCCGCACCCATTCCTTGCTTTATTTTCTGGATGCGACAGAACTAAGACAACATTCTACACTACCATTGCATCACCACCAATACGTAACCACGCCCATCAAAGGAACCTTAGCCGCCTTGCATCACGTCGCCCAAAGGTTCTCCTGGATATCAGTCCGCCCATAGTCTCATCTGCCTCTCTCCCGCCGCACCCCCTCGACCAAGACGACAACGACGACACGCACGAAGCCTTCTAGAGAAGCCAATCGACCATAATCCACCCCGCGACCGAGCACGAACCCCTTCGGCCCCTCGCCCGCATGGCCCGCGACTGCGCATACCTTACCATTAGAGAAGAGCCGTAGAGACCAAGTCCTGCGCGACATCTCTATAACCTCCCGAACCACACACTCTCGCAAGACATGTCTGCCTTTACCTCACAACAGCCCGACGAGGGCTACTCCGAAGACCCTCTGAACCCCAGCTTCAGCGGTACTCAGGATGTCTCGGCCTCGCGTCCACCCGCAGACCTGCCCGCCTGGCTCTCCCAGCATCTCCCCGGCCTGTCCACCTCTGAAAAGACTGGTACGTTGACCTTGGCCCTCTGGTGCAGCTGCAGCAGGGCAGGCATTTGCTCTACTTGTTTGTAATCTTCGGGAAACCGACTGACACGTTACTTGGCCAAATGAACAGAGCTTGCTATAGCCCTTCTCGACCAGCTACCCACTTCGACCATCGTCGAAATCGTCCAGCGTCTACACCCTCGCATGTACATCAACTTTGTTCACTACTTGCCGACAGAAGTTTGCCTGAAGATTCTCGGATACCTCGATCCCCTCTCTCTCATCAACGTCGCCAAGGCTTGCCACGCCTGGCACGAGCTGGCCCTCGACCGCAAGCTATGGGAGAAGCTGTACAACATGGAGGGCTGGAAGGCCATCTACTCGGAAGTCAACAAGTGGGAAGAAGATGCGAACAAACCCCAGAACCAATCCCCCAGCTCCCTCCACAGGGTTCGATCATGCGAGGACGGCCACACGCACAAGAAGCGCGCGATATCCGAAGACAACGATCTCGAGATGACGGACGCCGGGGCTTCGGTTACCAGGGAAGATTCGATGAACTCCATCATGGGTAACAGCATCTTTGGCAGCCCTGCCTCGTCATTCGGTTTCTCGAGGAGTTCAGCTACGCCGCAACATGGAGAGATGGATCTGGACAGGTCAGCGTCGGGGTCCAATCGTCGGAGCGCAGAGAGAAATTTCAGTCTTGACACCAAGGGCAAGGGTAAGGCGTCGCCCATGCTACGGGCTGCTCTCGTCAAGGAAGACTCGCTACCGCTCATGATGTCCACCGACGCACTCGGAAGAATCTCGCGGTCGTCACTCTGGTCCTGGGACGCACCTAGCCGACGGTACAGGCTCGACTGGAAGTATCTATACACGATGCGCTACCGACTGGAGCAGAACTGGGAGCTTGGAAAGTTTACCAACTTCCAGCTGCCCCATCCAGATCATCCACAAGAGGGTCACCAAGAGTGCATATACAGTCTGCAATTCGACAGCGAATACCTTGTCAGCGGTAGCCGTGACAAGACGCTTCGTATCTGGAGTCTGCACACCCAGCGATTGTTGAGGCCGCCTCTGGAAGGTCACACTGGATCTGTGCTCTGCTTGCAATTCGATGCGGACAAGGACGAAGATCTGATTGTCTCTGGAAGCAGTGACTCCAACGTCATCCTGTGGAAGTTTTCAACAGGACAAATGATTCAAAGGCTCAAGAATGCCCACTCTGAGTCGGTTCTCAACATCAAATTCGACAAGAGGATTTTGGTCACATGCTCAAAGGACAAGACCATCAAGATTTTCAACCGTCGTCCGCTCAAGTACGGTGATCCGGGCTACGGTGACGGCGATGTCGTCTTCAACGCCCCGAAACGCGTCAGAGACTACGGATACGGCAACCCTATGGACGACTTGCCCCTCAAGCCTGCGTATAGCCTGATTGGTTCTCTGGACGGCCATGGCGCGGCTGTCAATGCCGTTCAGATCCATGGCAACGAAGTGGTGTCAGCCAGCGGTGACAGAAACATCAAGGTCTGGGACTGGACCAAGCAGGTCTGTATCCGGACAGTGGTTGGCCATAGCAAGGGCATTGCCTGCGTGCAGTACGACGGTCGGAGGATTGTTAGTGGCAGCAGTGACAACGAGGTAAAGGTGTTTGACAGGTTCACGGGTCTTGAAGTCGCCAGTCTGCGCGCGCACACCAACCTTGTGCGAACGGTCCAGGCTGGTTTCGGCGATCTTCCTTACAGCGCTGAAGAGGATAAGGCTGAGGCCAAGAGGATTGACGAGATCTACTTCAAGGCCGTAGCTGATGGAGTCGTCAGCCCCTTTAACGACCATGGCAGTCGCCGTGGTCGTGCCCAGGCCCGTAACGCGGGTAGTCAGCGACCGGAGGACATTACGGCGTACGGTGCCATTCTGCCTCCCGGTGGCGGCGGTGGCAAGTACGCTCGCATCGTGTCTGGATCCTACGACCAGAGCATCATCATCTGGCGCCGTGATAAGGAGGGCGTTTGGAAGGACACGCAACACCTGCGTCAGGAAGAGGGAGCCGCAGCAGCCCAAAGTCAAGCTCAAGCTGCGGCGAGAGCGGCCTCGCAGCTCACCGCACAAGAGATGCTGGCAAACTTGGAGTCGGGCTCCCCCTCCACCGCCCGCGGCACTCGGGGATCCTCCTCGTCCACCGGATCTCCTCGGACGATCGTCGACAATCC
Organism: Colletotrichum acutatum; assembly: GCF_030867785.1. Taxonomy (NCBI): domain Eukaryota; kingdom Fungi; phylum Ascomycota; class Sordariomycetes; order Glomerellales; family Glomerellaceae; genus Colletotrichum; species Colletotrichum acutatum. The sequence continues at coordinate 146,396 of NW_026849077.1, forward strand.
CATTATTGCCACCATCACGCCCGATTCGGCCCAGGCTTTCATGAACCTGATTGACACTGTTGTGCCTCGGGGACCGACGCAGCTGCGCCAGGCTTTGCACCATTACCCGACGATGTTGGTGTACAATTCACACATTCAGGCTGCCATTGGCAGAGAACCAAACCCGCGCATCAGAGCCGACCTCCGCAATGTACTCAATGCTGCCCTTTTGGAGACGCAACTCAATCAGTCGCGCCGCCTCGTAGCGAACCGCGAGGCGCAAACGATTGATCCGCCATCGCTGCCACCCTTGAATGGATTCGCCCCGTCGTCAAGCACACAGATCCAGCAGCCGACTCTTGCCAGATTTCATATGGAAGTTCTGCGACAGCGACAGGCTCAAGAGCAAGAAGCTGCTGCCGCTGCCGCCGCTGCTCCACCTGCCGCCGGGCCTGCGACGCCCCAGGTGCAAGGACATTTGCACATCCAGGGACAAGCTCAGAATCAAGCACAGCCGACGCAGCCGGGAGCACCTATCCAGACTCAGGCGACGCCGGTGCCGGTACAAGGTGCGCAAAACCCTGTTCCGGACGCGGCGCACCACCCGCACATTGCCAACGGCGACAACGGCCCGGCAAGGGTGTTCAAGTTGCAATACGATGCCCGCAGGATCATTTGTTGTAGTCAGACGAGTGTCATTGTGGGCTGGGACTTTTGCAATAACGACCCGGAGCTAGAGGAAGTTGCGCGGTTCTTTGGGACCGTGGAATAGAGGCGGACGATGTGGTGTGTTGGAGTAGCAGTAGTGGTAGCAGCAGCAGCATCTCACTGGCATAGCGAATCGTATCGGCAGAGGGAGGGCTCATTGGTTTCATTTTTGGGAAGAAGAGGAGTTTCGGAACAATAAGAAGTCAATTCGAGTTGTGAACATGAATAACCACTGTGCCTGATGCTTGTAACGAAGTGGATATGAGGTATGCCATTACGCCGAGAACAATCCGAAACTCTCCAAAAGCTCGCCGTCGCTCTCTCATCTAGTCCTGATCTCCTTTCCTTTCCTTTCCTGTACGACACTCTACGCGCACCTTAGCCAGCAGCCTCCTTGAGCTTGGCACCTTCCTTGGCCGGCTCCTCGTCCACAAACTCGGGCAACTCCTCCTGCAAGAAACTCGGCATGGCGCCCATCTCGGGCTCCAGCTCAGCCTCCATTCCCAGCGCCTCCAACTCGGCATCCAACTCCGCCTCGTCCACATCTTCAGGCACATCATATGACCTCGCCAAACTCTCCTGGATATCATTCCCAATATCCATCAAATCCGCCATCTCATCCTGCAACCTCTCAATCTTGTCGATATCCACTTTCCCATACTGCTTCTTCAATTCCTTGTTTGTAGTCTTGAGCGCGTCGACGGTAGCCATGGTATTTTTGAGGTTATCCTGCATCGTCTGCGCCTGCTCCATGTTCCAGACCTGGGACTGGAGCTGGTCGCGCTGGGACTCGTACATTTTGCGGCGCTGGAGGACTTTGAGGGCCTTTTGCTTGATTGCGTTTTTTCCCGGGCCGTCGCGCATTTTGGAGAGTTTTTGTTGGTAGGTGTTCAGTTCTGCGGTGAGGGCGGAGAGTTTTACGTCGATTGAGGAGATGCGGTCGTCGATGTTTGTAATTGCGCTGTTTAGGGTTGGTTTTGGGCCCTTGGGCGCTGCGCCGAAGAGGCGGTTCATGGTTGCGGGTGTTTTGTGTTGTCGCTGAGGTTCGTGAGGGAGGGTATGTATGTCTCTTGGGGTGTTGAAGAGCAGGTGTGGTGGACCTGGTGAGGAGGTTGTGAGGATGTTTGGGGTTTGGTTGGCGTTTGTGTCGTTGCCTGGATGACGTTGCGTGGTGATGAAGCTGGGTGACGGTTATCGATAGGACCCCGCGGTCGGGATGATGGTTGCGGGTGGTTGGGCTGGCCCCGCTGAGGTACAAGTCGCAAGGGAGAAATGTAAGGCCGACGCTCCGAGAGGCTTGGTTACGATCCCGTCTGCGCGAATGTGGACCTCGGAATAGCGTACGCGAGGATGCTCTCTGCCATGTCCGGCTTGGCGGAGGCAGTGAACATTGAATTTCCGCTTTCCAAAGATCTTTGGATGTCTGATGGCCTCGATACTTTCATCAACATTTGCGATCAGGACAAAAGTGGCTGGTTGATGGAATACTCGAGTCGACGAACCAGCCTGAAAGGTGAAGGCCAAGAGTCCCCGGGTTCAAATTCCATCACGGAGCATCAAGAAATGCAGCCACACCGGCAGCCAACTCTTTTTGTCTCTCTCTTCGGGTTCATGCTTCCTCCCACAGCTAACCTGCTCTAGATGGAAGCCTTCAGAGCTTCCCTGCATTTTGGGATAAACGTAATGTATCTATTGCTACTTTGTTGTGCCCCGGGTCTTCCCCATGTATTCCTAGGCTACACGAGGCTTTTGCTTAACATCCTACCCTAAACAGACGCTTTCTTTCTTTCTCTATACTTTCTGGTTTTTGTTATGTCCTTCCATTAGAAAGGATATTTAACACGGTTTCGGTGTTTGGCGTCTTGTCAGGGGTAAGCAGCTACGCGCGTGCGCAGCGACTCGCACTTACATAATGGTTTCCTCCCAAATCCTGGGCATCGCGGCTGGTGTCTTGTAATGAAATCGCCAAGATTCCATGACTAAAAACAGGGCCCCATACTACTGTTCCGTACTGTCCTTTTAAGGGGATGATTCGTCAGTGGGCAATCAGGACAGGTGCTCGTTGTTCATGCCTTTTGATCTCGTGCTGTCACCATCTGCTTCTTGATGTATCTAATAGCAAAAGTGAATGTATTTGCGACGCAGACGGACCACACCGACCTGTGAGAAGCTGGAGATGAGAAGGTCGCCGACGGAGGAGATGGCGGAAGAGGCCAAGCTGTGGACGGGTCGGCAGAGGTGTCGTGGTGATGAAGAGGAGGACGACGAAGGTCCTGGTGTCGCCGGCGGCTCCGAGACTGAGGCCTGTCTAGGTGATGACGACGATGATGAGAAACCCGGAGTTCTGTCTTCAGTTTTTGAGCTGCCAATATATGTGTCGATGCATCGGTACGTCCATCAAAGCTCAGAATATCTTATGCTCAGTCGATATGGGTAGCAAAGTGTTGACCTCGGAACAGCGTCCGCCGGCTCATCAATGCAAGCATAGGTGAGACCGTCTTCCATTGCCAGGAAACCTGTGTACTCACACTTAGATCTAGATGATCCATACACACTCAGTCAGTTGAGTGACCCCAGAATGAACATTCTCATCGTCCGGCCCCTCGTTGAGCGTTTGTACCATCCAAACGACATCACCATAGGTACGCGATCCCCCTCATCTTCAAAACTACTCATGACTAACACCAGAGCGAGTCTACTGCCTCCTGGCAAATCGCCTCTACTTTCTCCGTCAGCAGGCAACTTCAGTCCATCAACCCGTCAACATAGCCCGCGCAACGCTCTGCGAACTCGTAGCAGCACGCGTCCTTCGCCGCTTCCACGAAGCTAACCCAGGCTCCTCAGGCCTTCTATTCCTCTCACGCCTCCTCGTCGGCGGTTTCGACCCCTTCGAGGGCGCTCCGGAGGCCGTCGAGTTCGAAGGTCGTCGGCAGTGGGCACCCCAGGAACGTGGTGGTCTCGAACGCAAACTCACCGCCCTCGAGCTGGCCATCCTCTCCGAGAGCAAGACCTTTATCTCCTCGCCCGGATGCCAGCGCGTCATCAACGCCGTCTACGAGGGCCGCGTCGTCTACACACCGCTCTCTTTTGTCGACATCTTACCCGACCACTACGAGTACCGCCCCATATCCCTCTACGACCCGCGGAAAGCGCCCCTGCTGAATCACTACCGCCTCATCGTCCCCCGCTCCCGCAATTCCATCGAGTTCGTCCAGTTCCTCATCCTGATGATCCTCTACTTCCTCGCCATGCTCTACCGCCGCAGCAGCAACGAGGTCTTCGAATTCCTCTTCTGCATCTACGCCGCCGGCTGGGTCCTCGACGAAGTCGCCGCCGTCGCAGAGCACGGCTGGGAGGTCCACGCGCAGAACCTCTGGTCCTGGCTCGACGTCACCTTTTCCGCAATTTACGCCGCCTACGTCCTCGCGCGCATCTACGACGTAGGAGCAGGTCACTTCCCCGATGGTCACGGCCTACACATCCTCCCGCTCGCGGCGCCGATCCTCCTCACCCGCGTCGCCTTCAACATCGCTCCCGACAACATCGTTCTCATCTCCCTGCACGCCATGATGAAGGATTTCTTGCTGCTGTCGTTCCTCGCGTGCTGGTGCTTCATGGGCTTCCTCCTCGCGCTGCAGTGGCTCATTGACTCGAACGACAACTTCAACGAGACGCCCTCGTGGTTCGCCATCTGCAAGTGGATGCTTTGGATTTGGTTCGGTCTCGACGGTACCGGCATCCAGGAGTCGACGCAGTTCCATATCATTCTCGGTCCGGCGCTCATGGTCGGCTTCGCGTTCCTCGGTAACACGCTGTTCCTGACGATCCTCGTGGCCGTGCTGACGAACACCTTTTCTAACATCATTGCCGACGAGGCGGCCGAGGTGCGCTTTCGCCGCGCGGTGCTGACTTTCGAGGGCGTCAAGAGCGATGCCATTTTCGCGTACCCGCCGCCCTTTAACATCTTTGCGCTTGCGACGCTGTTGCCGCTACGGTTCGCCGTTTCAGCTGAGACGTTTCACAGGGTCAATGTCGTGCTGATCCGGGCGTTGAATTTGCCGACCTTGCTGCTCATCAGTCTGTACGAGAGGCGGCAGTTCTCGCGCCGGATGAGGAAGAAGATGAGTGGTGGCGGTGGCCGCCGGAGATTCTTGGGGTGGCAGCTTTCGGGGTTTTCGCCGCACGGTGACATTCAGGCCGTGTTTGATACGGCGCCGCCGCCGGATGTTGCTGATCTGATTGAGAAGCTGGATAAGATTGGCGATGAGGGGTCTGCGACGAGCGAGGTTGTGCCCAAGTTGTCGGCTGATTTGGGCCGGCCTATTCGATGGAGATCAAGGCTACGGAACGGGGTTCAGGAGCATGACGATTAAACGAGGCCGGAGAAGGGCCGCCGTAATGGCGGTAATTAATTGTATATTACATCAAGGCATCAGAATACATCTATCCATGTCCGTCGTCGTCCCTTTTCAAAGCTTCCACACCTGAAGATTACGATATCTCGCAACAAGAGGCTGCATCTGTCTGAACCCAATTCTTCCATCCCGAATAATAGGCCCCGTGGACTTGTCATCGTAAAACTCAAAGATGGGCAAGTCGTTAATGCGGAACTTGACCTCGCGCTTGTCCTTGATAACCTCAATCTTGTAAAACGCACCAGCAGCGTCAGGAACAGGCGGCAGAGGGTCCGCACCCTGAGAAACAAGGTGAAAACCAGGCGACTTGCGCAGGTTCGCCAGATGGAACGCCCTCTCCTCGGGCCAGCGCCTGCGGAAGTAGGACGCGTGCAGCGTGCGTATGTCGGAGGAGTGGTACTGCGGGTAACTCCCGTTCCTGGGCTTGAGAGACGGGTCAAAGATGGACCCCTTGCCGTCGTCGGCGACGGTGGCGGCGCCGAAGAAGAACATGGCCAGACCGGGTTCGTTGCGCGGCGAGAATTCCCAGGTGATGCGGATGCCGTCGGGGAAGACCTCGGGGACCCAGTAGACGAAGTAGTCGTCTGGGTTGCCGCCGCCCGACAGCTCGAGGGTGTTGTTGACGGCTGCTACGGTGAGGGGGCCCTCTGCTACCCAGGTCGCCACGTCGGCGGTTGAGTTTAGGGGATTGCTGTAGAGGAGGGTCTCTGCCATTGTCGAGGTTGCTAGGGCGAGGAGCGCGGTGAGGGTACGCATCTTGGATGATTCAGAAGAGGAGAACAGGAGTCTGAGAGCTGGATGACTTATGTGATGATCTCGACCCGGGGGTTTGGATGCTGATCTTCTGAGGAACCTTGAGGGAATGCTCTAAGTTGGAGAGACAATAAGGATCGCGGAGGTCATATCGGAGCAGCTTAAGTGGATAGATGAGATATTTTGTAGCTGCACGGAATCGAAAACCGGTCACATCGTCTCAAGCGCGTCAGTAAAGTTTGCATCTTGGAGCGGAGTGATGCTGCACCGAGATTCCCGAGTCCGGGGTGTTCCCCCGGGAGTGGAGAACCGGGAGGTTGACAGGTGCGCCGAGCTAAACTGAGAGGGGCAACTCCCGAGTCCCGCCATTCGAGTTTAAAGTCGCGCAATGTTGTCATCTGAAAGGTAAAAGGTGTGATTAATATAAACGGTGAGATTTCTACCTTGAATAGAAGTTTAGGCCGACAAAGCTGTTGAGCAACTTGAGCCATGTGCGATTTGTAGGTGGCATCCGAAATGCTTATCTCATGTCGCTTCTGCAGCCCTGTATCACGCCACATTGACCCAGAGTGATGTCCATGGAGGTAAAAATTCAAGTGGAAACATGCGTCTAAAGTTGAGGTTCCTGGACACGTTGTGCCCGGGCTACTCCGTGACCCAACGTCTCAATCCGAAATCTTAACATTTAGGTAAACATTCGTGAGTCTCTGCTAGGGGAGCAGAGTTTCCGCCAATTGAGGGGTTGAAGCTCAGCGTCACATCCGGTAATGAGCCTAAATAACCGATTCGAACGAGGCGGAGATTGCGATTGTTTCTTTCGAACGATGTCTTGGCAATGCCCGTGCTATCCGGAGAGGCAGCCTTCGTCTCAATCTTGACATTTGAAGAGCCGATCGGATGTCGTGTCGTTACGAGCCGGACGGAGTGACGCCGGCCGGGCCCGGGTTTCCAACGGCGCTATTGACGACGTCGAAGCGGCGCTGGCCCGCTCAGGAGTTGTCGGTGCCGATATTCACTTTACTTACTTTAATGCTCCTGTGATAACACTAGCCGTCTAAGGTACCATGCTGCCACTTAGCATCCATCTTTATTTCCCATACTTTTCCCCCAAGAGGAATTGACGCATATTGTAGCGTTGAAGATCCATCATACGTCATCATGTACTTTTGATTTCAACTTCTGAGTGGCTTTCCTCGTTATCTCTCCGCACGCCTTTCCAAGCTCCCACTTGATCAAGCAAAGCTATATCTGGAACAAACAGTAGTAACCGAACCATGTATGGGAACTCCCCTGAGTTGCATGCATCTGTGACGTATCTCAGGCTATTTACCTTCTCTCAAGTTTTCGATAGGACTTGAATCATATAATTCCCACGCCTTGGTATTCATAGTTCATGCAGTCTAGAAAGTATGGTATCAAGGTATGAAGAGAACCAACACAGGTTCAAGTATGCCGTTCTCCCGATGACCGGGTGCTTGGCTACCCATTTCGGTACCCTTGGACCCTGAGGCTCTGTTCGATTTCCCTATAAATGGAGCCCGAGAGAATCAATAATGGACCCCGAAGACGATACTGGAGCCCGATGTATCGGAGCTGAGCCGAAGAACCCCCACTTTCCACCGTTTCGTCTACTTTGAGATAGACGACAAGGCTCTTGAAGCTCCGACAGTGGATCTTTACCCGGGAACCTCCTCCGCCAACTCCGCCATCGGAACAGCATGCCCATGACACTGATGGAGACCTCAATAATGCCCAGTCTCGATTTGCCCAGCTAGGCTGAGATATCCCACTTAACGGTAATTATCATCGTGAATCCTCGTACGATGGAGGCATTTAGGCAACAGGTTACGAAGCCGATATCTAGGAGCCTTATATCCCGAAACTTGACAGCATGAAGTCGCGAGGCGAAAGGATTAGCCAGTACACAAAAGCCTTGGCAAATTCAAATGAACTACCTACTATCACATATTAACCTCCCGTCAACATTATCATAATGGCTCCCGGCTGGCTCGAAAAGTTCATCGTCCGCGTAGACGTCACCCCAGACAAACGCCGCACCGAAGAGACACCTGCTCTGGAAATCCACTACACCGCACTCAAAGAACACCGCCGCATCCTCGGCATCAAGGGCGACACAACGCCGCGCTACGAAGTCAAACGACAAGCGGTCCTCGCAGCCTGGGGGGACAAGTGCCATGTCACATCACCCGCGAACGGAGGCCAGGAAGTAGCCGTGATCGATTTTCGCGCGCTGCCAACCCAGACGGAAATCAAATTTGTACAACGTACGCTTAGAATCAATATCAAAGAGAGTGACGGAAAGTACGAGGCAGGCGAGCTGGGTAGTTTGCATTGGAAGGCAACGGGTATGAAGGCGTATGGTCGGGCATCATGGGAGTTGAGGGATGAGGCAGAGATGATCTTGTCTGTCACGATTGATGATCATCAAGTGAATGGTGTGATCTCCGTCTGGAAGAAGGATCTCGGACCGGAAACTGTCGAGGAAGTTGTCATAGTTGGGATTTCCAAGATTGAGGAGTACAGGAGAATGATGCGGAATGCCAAGATATCTAGCATAGGAGTTGCAGCCAATGCGACGTGGTTGGCGGCGTAGTAGGGTATGTCGACGTTGCTTCTGAATATCAACATCATCGCGGATGGTATCATGATTCAATTATCAAAAGTCAAGAAGTAAGGCTCTTGGCGATTGTGTTAAGAGATATTCGGTCTGAGATCAAATGCAGATTGAAGACTTACCTATCTCTTGCGTTGCATTTTGGAGCTGGGCTCAAAACAACTGGATTCTTAATTTTAATGGCAGAATCCATGAATTCCGGGTCATCAGAAGCTGTCCTTCGAAGCGTATTTTTATTGTCCTTGAATCATCGAGATGAAAGTTAGCAATAGATGCAAGAGACTAAACACGAATCACGATAATTCTTCTTCGTTCGAAATGTAGTTCACTAATTACCACTTCCACCATTCCGCTGACTACTCAGTCTATTTTTCGTCTGCGAAACTATTCACAAAGTTTTCAATGCATTCTCCACAACGCACTCTTGTCATGCCAAGAATGCTCTATGATGAAGTATTGACACATCGTAACAAGGAGTATTAGATCCAAGCTCCACATGACACTCTTCAAATAGTTGAATAGCTGCCGTGACGTGCTTCTAACTAAACAAAAACACCGGAAAACTACACTACCAAAGTTCTGCATAACACCAAAAAAGTGATGACAGCTCTGCAAAGCTATGTCAACTATGACACAAACGTTGTACGTTTCTCTTACAATATCTCCTATGTCACTGTTCGAGAAATGCTGCTGCCTGGGGCTGTGAATCAAAGCGGAGCAATTACAAAGTCTATTGTTTATTAACAAAGATTTACGTCCCAATCTTGGCCGAAATAAGGACCCCGCAAGAAGTAAATGAGTGTCGTCTAAGGCTGGAAGCCGTGAAAGCAATGCCGGCAGCCGAAGATATTGCACCTTTCGGAAGGAAACGCTTGTCGGACAAGGTAACAAGATGGGCCGTCATGTCAAAGGTCATAGGCGTAACTCATCCAATCACTGCATGGATATACACATAAAGGGTCCTCATATTCCCCAAATTAGCATCTTCTTCTCAAGAGACCTTAAAACACCTAGGCATCCGTCTTCCTCACTAGATCAATCCTTCCAACATCCCAAACCCGCTGGCCGTCAGGTCTCTATGCTCACACCACGACCACCTCAATTCTCTTCAGTAAACAGAAGAAGGGTCCCTCCAGCCCTACAGGCTCCAATAGTCTTTCCCTTGAACAGCCTCGGAAGTGCCGTTAGCCGGGACAGACTACAGTCCCAGAAAGCAAAGGAAATCAGAGAGAGGAACAGAGAAAGATAGCAAACAAACCCCCCTCCGTCCCGACTCGCTCTAGCTTGGAAATAGAAGGCGGGGCGTGCGCGCGGGGGGGCGGCCTTTCTTCCCAAGAAAAATTCTAGGCGGCGTTTCTGGTCTTCGGAGCCCGAGTCCGTGCCGGGATGGTGATCCTTCGAGCTGCAAAAAAGGACGGCAGAATAGGGGGTCAACGTTCTGGCGGAGGACGAGGGCGCCAGCATCGCGAACGAAACTGTTACCTTTTCAAAGAGGGAGTCTGTCTTTCTTCCGTTGGCAGTCTGACCGATATGTCTACACTGGGCCAGATTTCCAGCTCCTCTATGCAGTATACCCAGCTGAGGGTCACGATGAAAGCAACCTTTCTGACATGGAGACACTCCATCCATGCCCAAGAATCCATCCACAATGAAGCCCCCACGCACACGGACGCTCGAGAGCACGGATACCCGTTGTGAGATTGGCAGAAGGACACCAAGCTAAGAGAAGGGGAAACGATGCTCGTACACCCTCACTGCAACCTTAGAGCTATTCCTTCCGCCATCGAGGGCAGCCTAAAATCTGCCTCGACTCCTACAGAGAGGCCCATGAACTACATAGCATACCCCCTTAGCCGAAGGAAGACAACAGGGACATGTAGAGAAGAGACCTTGCATAGACAGACGCTTAGAGCGGCAGGTAAGAAGAACCCCGTACGCCGGAGAGCAGTAGCCTTCAGAAAGATCATACCCCCCCCCTCTCTCCCCTTACTCCTTCGCTCCCAGCGGCATCGTGACAGGCTAGACTCGTCTTACGACATGCATTTCCTTTCCCACTCCCTCTACCTTACAAGCGTAGGATTGCGCCAGTGCAGGGTCATTGTCGGTCGGGCATGGTGTGGACAGTAGGAAGCGAGCTTATGTGCCCTCTGTACGGCGGAGGTTCCGCTGGGTATGCGGCATAGGGTTATCAACATGCTGGCCGCTGCTGCGCCTCATCGACCAACACTAGCAAACACACGTCCGTTGGGTGTAGCAAAGAGGGATCTCAATCGATGTCGAGGTCAGTGAGTTCCAGGGGGCTCACTGTGGGTTGATGTGCCATTCTGCCCCCAATCTCGGCGGACGGGCGAAGATCTGAAAGGGGAAGCCTTAAGGACGGGAGGTAGCTGGGTATTTGCGGATATGTAGCCTGGTCTGACTTCTAAGCTGGGTAGTGTCTCAAGACCTTTTCCCGCTCACTTTGCGAATAGAGCTTGGCATACACTCACACTTAACAGTTCCTATCCACACACGTGCAGGCAGTCGTAAAGGGAGGTCGGGCAATTCCATTGACGATATACTGCGGCTTGCTGCCTAACGCCGTGACCCTTCTACGCAACCAAGGTTGAATATCGAGGACGATATGAGACTAATGCTCGCTTGAGCACGAAAAACATGCCAAATATGTGTAGGCGGTTTGCTTTACGGTCAAGTTCATCACGATTGTACCGCGACAATCAGTCCTGTGCCGCGCCTGCTACCGTCTTCTGGGTTATCCACTCATTTGTAAGTGAACAACCAGCAACACCACGTCACTGAGTGGAAAGCTGGATCGGAGTAAACGACAGTTGGAATAAGATTATCAAGAGACCAAAAGGCGTGCACAAGTCTGCGTGAGACAGATGAAAGCGACAGGGCCATATTGCATTTCTGTCACGCGCTGGTACAAACTCAAGCGGTACACTTGTACATGGATGGCTGCCTCTGGGAGAGTGCCATTCAAGGGTGTCATCGCGATGTCGTCCTGATATTCGTCCCTCTCATCGACCCTTCTGCCTTCCCTGCGCACTGCCTCCCGAAAAACCTTTCTCAATCTAAGCATGGCCACTCACTTTACGAACGTCGAACTAACTTCCAACATAACCTGAGAATGCAACGGCACCGCATCAGTGAACATAATCATCACCCTATAATCCATGTCTTCGCAAAGTCTCCAGGCTCCAAATAGAAGGCTCGGCCCTAAGACCCAGTACAGCCTCCCAACTCCCAACTCAGCGCCCTTCACTTCCCCTATATTGACAGAGGCGAGAGAGCAACAACCATGATGCTGTACTCTCAGAGTGCTCCATCTAGACTAGGAAAAAGAAAAACGGAAATTCATCAGCCTTGTATCCGCCGGTGCGCGGGAGATCATAATCCTCTTCCATCCTTGCCCAGTCTTGCACGATTCTACAGTGATCTGAAATAGGGGCTGGGATCTTCATTCAACCTCCACCCCCTCCTATCAACCTCACGAGAAACGTACGGCTGCCGAGAACTAGATGTAGGCAATACCAACTTGGCAAACCTCCGGAATCATTGCCACACCCCCAAGCAGACAATTAGCATCATCTCCGTTGCCCCCTCGAACATCCAGGATTCGTCTGCCTAGTGTTCTCTCCGTGGGACGTTACGAATAGTTACTCACGCTGCCTTGCGCCTAAATCTCGCGCATCTAGCCCACTGCAGGCAGCATTTGTACCTTTTTCTAGAATCCAAAGTGAGTTTGGTTCCAACCCCACTCTGACAGGAGAGACCAACTTCCGCTCAGAACACTAGCAATCGAAGGGTTTAGTCTGCTCAACTGTATGGATATGGATCACCTACCGTGCCTCACCTCTCCTGCCTCGGCTCTCCATCTCGTGCATCCAGGCAGCAATTTTACCTTCTAGGAATCTCCATCTTGTTCTTACCCCCTCTGCAAGCATGAAGTATCCCAGTCTGCTCCAACTGTACATGCATCGTAAACGGGCCGAAGTCATCCAACGTCCAAAGGAAGATGATCTAGGAAAGAACCAGGGTGTCTTCATAGTGCTTCGATACAACCTGCATCTGTGGTCCGATCCACTCACGTACCGAGATGTGCGAAGCTCGGAATAAGGTATAGTCAAGTTTTTCTCTCGCCGCAACGGCTCGGGGTAGCCTTCAAGGGGGCACGCGAGGATACATGCGCACTCCCGGACCAGCAAACGTCGTAAGTCGTACGCTGAAAGAGCGCTTGGGATTAAGCGAGCCTTGCGATCACGGTGAGTAAGTAAACATATTCAACGAAAAGAGACTGACATCAGTAATTACTGGGACGAGTCAACTTCTTCATGGCCAGCGTCAGAGCGAGTTTACGTTCATCAGCACTCTCACTGGGCACACTAAGCGTGGGGTAAGTATCCGTACGGCAATACCTTGATGCAAGGCAACCATGAAGAAAGGCAAAGTATCCAGCCATTCACATGTAACAATCCATTGACGGGGCCAAATGTACGTGCAATTCAAGAGTTCGCAGTCAGCGGGGATCGTCTAGAACGAGTCTCTCTGCCATCTAGGAATACCCTCCCGTCTCCCATATCCCAGGCTGATGCAACCGTATATGTCATGCAATCCTTCCCTCTCGCCCACCCAACTCCAGGCCAAAGCCCCCTCTTCCAACGTCTTACCAAATGCACATTCTTTCTCCATGTATCCTCACCATCTACATCTAACTCTAGCTCTAAACCGCAAGCTCTGAGCGAACTCGATCCCTATGCTTCTACAACCTCCCCGAACCAGGCGGCATCCGAATCCCCATCGCCGCCGCACCCCCAGCCCCAGGAACCCTCGCAGCAACCTCGTCCACACGCCCCTTTTGCAGACTGAATCCGGGTGTAACCCACCCGCCGCAGCTGCACCGGAATCCCCGCCAGCTATACCTCCCCACGGCGGCACCGCACTTCTGATTCGGGCACGACAGCCGTCCCTCCAACGACCCCTTCTCCAGCTCCTCCCTCATCCACCCCAGCGGCTCCACAAAGACGTGTCCGCACGGCTGCTGTTGCTGCCGTTGGTCCCTAAGAGCATCAGGCTCGTGATCGAGCACGAAGCGCGGCGTAGCCAGCGTTTTACGACACTTTTTGCACCGCACCTCCATACCCTTGACGCTCTCCGCCTCTTCCTTGCTCGTCTCCTCGTCCTCGAACCGCAACTTCGTTGGTGCCTGGCCCGCGGCAAGGCTCTCGTCAATCTCTCTCTGGAACTCCCACCGCTTGTAAATCGGGTGTGACGCCACGTCGTCAGGGCACCCCATGATCCACCACATCTCGAGTTGCTTCATGAAGCCCGAATTCGGCTCCGCAATCTCCCGCGTGTTGCGAACCCACTTCACGGCGGCGGCGACGGCGGCTGCAGCTCTCTCTTGCGCTGCCGCGGCTTCGTCGGCGGACTTTGGCGCCCCTCCTGAAGCTCCGTTCTGCGCGGCGGCCGTCGATGTCGCGGACCTGCCGAAGCGGGAAGGATGTTTCCAGAGGAGGTAGGCGACAATGGCAGAGACGGAGCGGGACTTGCCCATGGCGCAGTGGACGTAGACGCCGCCTGGGGTATTGGGATCCGGCTTCTCCCCGTCAGAGCTGAGGTCCAGCTTCTCGAATAGGGGGGCGGGGAGGATGGCATCCGGATCCGTGGGCTTCGCCTCCGCCGGCGCCGCTTTAGCTGAGGCAGTCTCCGTCTCCGTCTCAGACTCGGTTTCCAAATCCTTGGCCACAGCCGCCTTCAAGCGCTTGGCCTTCTCCTCGAAGCTCTTGTCCTTCTGGGCCTCCTCTTCAGGCCCGTCCGTGACGGTCTTCTTGCTGCTGCCAGGGTACAGCGCATCCTCGATGAAACGAACGGCCTTGGGCAGGTGAACGAGCAAGTCCTCATCCTCCACGTCGTCGATGTCGATGACCATGTGCTTGTAGCTCTTTCCGTAGTTCTCCCAGGTGTCGGTCTCGCTCTTGAGACCGGCCGGGTCAAATCGCAGCACGGAGAGAATGTGGGTGATGTTGCGCTCCTTCAGTGCTGAAGGGCGGCGCAAAGCCCATATGCTGGTAAACACTGTTAGTGAGCCTCATAGCTGGAGATGACGAAGTAGAGAATATGTCTCACCCGCCGACATAAAGCTCCTCCTTGCCATCGATACGGTTCATAGCCATTTCGACGCAGCTCTTCTTCAAAAGTCGTTGTAAAGCCTCACTTTCCTCGCTCCCTTCAGGTTCGCCAGTGTAGACCTCTAGGGTATTGGTAGGTGCTTCTTTTTCCTTGGGGGATAGCACCTGCGCCGCGTCCTGCAATGTCGTTGTGGTCGTGGTCGTGGTCGTCAAGCTTGACTCGATCTCTTTCAATCGCTTCGTCACGTCCTCGGTTGAAATCTGGCCACGAACCATGCGAACAGGTTGATCGATGAAGGGTTCAAAGGGCAGCTTGGCACGAGATACATGAGCGTAGTACGGTAGTGTATGAAGGTGTAAGTTTCTCTACTGTTTTCAGATGTGGTGTATGACCAAAAGAGAGAAAGAGACTGAGAAGGGGGGAAAGAGAGCGTCAATATCGGTATCCCAAGCCCAAGAGCTACCAGAATGACAGACCCCTCTCGCGTGCCAATCTCGGGATGCGACGAACGCTGGTGGTAGCGGTTGGTGGTGGTGACGGGAATGACGCAGTTGTGCTTGTGGCTCGGCCTGAAGTTGCTCTAGCTTTGTTTCCCAAAATACTGCCGTTGCCGAAAAGAGCCAAGCCTCCACCTTTGTTTTCGTCGCCTCAGTCGTTGCGCTGCGATGGGTGTACGTACCCTCGTGCTCTTGGCTCCTGCCACTCGGCCGTGTGGTGGAAAGAAATGTCCGGCGTCCTCTTCCCTCGTGCCCGCGGTGTGCGCCCCCCCCCCCCCCTTCCCCGCCTCGTTCGCCCCCCCTTCCTCAGGGCACTTTCCCATGTCTACAATTACTAAGGTGGTAGGGTACATTGGCACATTGGGCACCTTAAAGACGGAAGAAGGCCATGCGCCACCGCCACATCTCAGTGGCTCGTAGGGCTGAGATCATGTGACCTTCTGTCAGCTGGCGGCCTCACTGCGGCATGCCGAATTGCCGTTGATGAAGCCTTATGGTGACTTGGCGTTTACACAGAGCAAAGCCCCAGAGCATGTGGTTGTTTCTTGATCAACAGACACCAACACGGGGTACTCCGTACTGTGGCTACCTAATCGCAGCCAGCTGTGGATCTGATCAAGTCTCCATTGACTGCCAGACTGTCTGCCTCTTGATCCCATCGTGTTGATTCGGAAACCACCAAATACTCGACCACATCACATACTACGAAGAAGCAAATCCAAGTAAGGGACATATCATGGATGGAATAGTAATGCTTTCAAGATTTGGTAAACTTTTTATTCTTTTCTCACTCTCGTCCAACCTGTGTGCCCTGACCCTACCAAATACATTGCTAGCTTGAACTCCTCAGTCTTGCTGAAGGACGTGCAGCATCTCTTCTAATAACAATATCATTTCGTCGTATCACCTCTCCACCACTGACTGGCCGAAAAATGCCTGGTATTTCCTCCAAATGGAATGCGCGCAACAGACAGCTTGCAGTTATGTTTCCGGTGCCTGAAAGCTCCTCATGGCAACCACCTATACTCCAAAGGCCCCAAAATATGGGTGCTTCCAAATGGCCAGCCCATCAACCCCGTGAATGCTGCCCACATGCTTCAACAATATGCTTTTGATAATTCTTTTTTGTCCTGCTCATGGTGCCGGCAATAGGATTGCTAACCAGGCCGTAGGGTGGGATCCTTTTCGACATGTTTCCCTCGGCCCTGCGCGTCAACAGCCGTATTCAACTTGACGGCTTGTCCAGCCTCAAATCGTTCGCTCGCATTCCGTGTATTAGTTAGACGCTGCGATTCATGGCGCGCTACGCGGTCCGGAGATTTGCGTCCAATGAATGGCTGGTTTACCCATGCCATAGTCCCCAACGAGTCGTCGGCAAGTCAAGCTTGAGAGCTTGCCTTATGTTCATCTCGGAGTGGGATCTTCATCCAACATGCAAGCATTCTCTAGCATGTTCGTCCATTTGCCGCTTGTGCCCGCGTGGCTGTGCTTCAGATGCTGCCGGAAGTGGTCTGCGCGGAAAAACTTCTTGCTGCTGTTGCATTCCCTAAACTTGTGAACCTCTTGGAGGTGGCGAATGCGCTCTTCCCAGTCCTGGTCGGTAGCGTGTCGCGGCGCGGAAGCACCAGGGCCTCTCCCGTTCCTGGGGAACTCCTCACCGCAGTAACCACAAGAGTCTGCTTCACCAGGGCGATTGGTACTGTCGTGGAACGCACGATCATAGCCGTTCAGAGCCGAGCAACTCCAGCTGTGTCTGCGGACGTGAAGACTGTTCTGGTGGCGTTCTGCCTCGTTCTTGTTCTTGAATCGATTCCCGCAAAATGAACACTCATACTGCTTCTCGGCTTCATGAGACCTGTTGACGATTAGCTGGAAACTCCATACCAATTGCAGGGTCGGTACTTACGCCAATTCCTCAGCCGACTCAAACTTCTTGGGTTTCTTCGGGCAGCAGTCGCACATGAAGAATCCCGAAATCTTGGTTCCGCCAGGCTTGCTCACTTCCGTAAGCTTGCGGGGAGAAGCGAGAGGCCGGCTTTCGCTAATGGTCCGCTGGTGGGGTGCCCTGGAAAGGGAGCCGCGAGGCGAGGGGTTCAGCGACATTGACGCACTGTAGGGAGAGCTGCAGCTGGGGTCGGTTCCGCCAGGTGAGATTCCACCTGGGGAAAGACCACCTGGAGATACTCGGCCAAACGACGAGGAGCCCATGCTGGCAATGCTCCCGGTGAGTAGTGATAGATTAGAGCTGTAAGACCCTGCGCGACCGGATGGCGAAGAGATGGATCCTTGAGGGATGACGCTCAGTCGAGGCGTGGGAGATCCTCTTTGATTTCCATCGCGGCGGCGGAGCAAGTCACCCTGGGTTGTAAAACCAAGTGGTACGCTGTCATCGGGATCAGCAGATGCACGGCGCTTCGCCCCGGCGCCGTCGTAGTGCGCTCTCATGGGATCTTCTATCCGCAATCTCTTCATAGAATTGGTCTCCTCCATCTCCATCTCGTCCACTTCGTAGCTGTGCGATGATGCATCGTCGCTGTTGTTTCTTCTTGTGCGAGTAGGCGGTGACCTGTCCAGATCGGAGACAGACCGAGGGGACCTATAGTCTTGGCCGAGATGGAATGGCTGGCTTCTAGGGGAAGGTGAGAGGGCAGAGTGAGGAGTCTGCGTATACCTGTCGGGAGAATCTAGGAGGTTTGAAGTCTTGAGGTGCAACGGAAGACTGGTGGGCACGGAAAGTGGCGGTACACGCATGTCACCAGACAGCCTCCTCGAGAAAGGGTCGCTAGTCGATGAAGTGCTCGATGCACTGAGAAGCGAGCCAGGCGGCTTGTTATCGAATGTCTTTAAGGGAGCGAGCTTCTTCTTCATGTCGGTAAAGGCGTCGGCGCCGGACTGGAACTGGAATTGGTTGTGGTGCAGACCAAACCCGGCCGAGATGCTAGGCAGAGAACATTCAGATCTATCAAGACGGAATTGTTAGATAGGCACCCAAATCTCAACACTCGCAAGGCTTCTTCTTCTTCTTATAGAACCAAACTAGGCCCCACTGAAGGGTTGGGGATTTCCTACCTTGTGGAAGCCGAAGCTGAAGACGAACCCATACTGGCATAGCCCTCATCGTGCCTGTAACCGGACCTCATGTAGTGTGGTCTGTCATCCAAGCTTCCTAAGCTGTCGTGATAACTGTGTTCTCTGGGGCTGTATGATGAGGGATCGCGGTAGTGTTGTCTGGGCTCCTGGTGATGCATGTGAGGATCGTCGAAGGGGAGTCGTGGTGGTGGTAAGGGCGGCGGTGCGTTGATTCTGTCTCCGGAACCTGGGATGGCAACAGAGGAGGAATAACTGCTAGAGTCGAATCGGTCTGAGCCTCTTGGGTTCGAGTCTATAAAGATGCTGGGAAGACCCGCAGGCTCCCTGTATCTCGAAGGTGCCTCCATGATGTCGGCTTGTATCTGTGCAGTTGCCGGCTGAGGATTGACAATTCCAGCTGAAGCGGCGCCACTAAAGTTTATAGTGACGGAAGCACGGGCGTCATGAGTGATGGGCCGGGAATTATCTTGGGTTCTGATCGCGGTGGGATACGAGGAGAAGCGTCCGAGGCCAAGGCGGTCGTCTTGGAGGCCGTGGGTGGCGATGACAGTCGGGTTCGCCGTTGGTTGAGAACGGGGGCCAATGCAAGCCGAGAATGGCTGTCTCTGTCGGTCTCTCTCTTGCGTCACGAAGCGGTCGGGGCCGAGAGGAGACTGAAAAGGAAAGACAAGACTAGACGGAATCGAGCAAGGCGGCGCGAGTCGTAACGCAGAAGAGGGAAAAGGAGCAGACGTCGATGTGGTTGGACTGGATGTACAATTGTTGAGTCCGGCGGTCTAATCGCGGGACAAGCAGAAACAGATCAGGTCCGGACGGCGTCGAGGAATGCGAGGAGCAAATGTTGTCGGAGGAAGCAGAGTGGCCGGAGCTGGGGTGGGTAGAGTTTAGATCCGTAAGTCAGGTCAGGTCGTGGGGGGAGACGACAGCTGAAATAAGAGGCAATTGTGTGACGACGCCAGCTGCTGTATAAATAAAAATAAAATAAAATCGACACCCCCAGGTATGGCAAGGCGAAAGAGGCGACTAGTACTTATGAAAAAAAGGCGGGAGAACGAGTCGAGTGGAGGAGACGGACCTGGTCCAGGAGAGGAGAGGAGAAGGGGGTGGAGGGGGAGCCCAGGGAAGCTGTCGGCAGCGTCAAGCGAAGCTCCAGCGGCAGCAGTAGCGGTATTCGTAGCGGTAGCGGCCCAGGGACCCAAATGGAGGCACATCCAAACCTCCAACTTCGGCGTAACGTGGATTGGAGAAGAAGCCCCCCCGGGTGGTTCCTTTTTACCCCCAGCAGGGGCAGCAGCAGGGGATACTTGAGAGACAGAGGACAGCCCAGGCAGAGAGACACTGGACTGAGAGAGAGAGAGAGAGGGACTACCTGATACCCTAGCCTAGCACGCCTACTGTGTACGGATACACTAGGTCCTGAGGTATCCGTAGCCTAGGGCCTTACAGGGCAGGGCAGAAGAAAGAGGTGGAGAAGAGGAAGGCCGAATGGAAGGACAAGAAGGGAGGGGGGGGGTGTAATGGGAAGAGGTGACGGGAATGATGGGTGAACTTTGAAAGACTCAGGAGGGAGTGCAAAAGGGAGTGGTGATAAGGAAGGGGGGGTGAATCTCCGTCATGGACGGGTGGAGTAGCGGGACGCTTGTTCGGCGAGCAGCCTTAAGAGGAATAGGATGCGGATGGGGGACTGGCTAGTCAGACACCAGGGAACCACGAGCACGACGGTGGGCGTGTGGCTGTTTCTTGTAGCCCGTTGTGTTAGTGCCGTGCAAGCACATAAGCAGCAATGCAGCCCTGTCTGTCAACTTGTTGTCGCCCTTCCTTCTTGCTGCATCGGGGTGTGGGTAGTAGCCAAGGTAAGGCAGCCGGGCAAGGTGGTGTAGGCTAGTTATCCGTGGTGGTAATAGTTGTAGGGGAGGGCGTTGTTGCTCGGATCGAGCGTTCGAGGGGGAAGGGAAGAAGAGGAAGATGGCTGGGGACGGAGAGTCATGGGGGTGACGGAATGAGGTGCGTTGATGTTGATGCAACCAAGGCCACCCAGGCGATATAAGCATAGATAGGCCAAGGTGTATGTATATATGGTTGTGTACGCTATGTGTGTACGTGTGGTGTGTATGCCGTGCTGTTAGTAGCCGCGTGCGTGGGCTACTTTGGATGGGCAAGGTGAGGCGATGGATCTAGAAGGCTCAAAGAAGCATCCGAGTCGGGTCGAGTCGTTGGAGGAATCGGAGTGCGTCAAGGACGGCGGGGTGAGCAATGTGGTAATTTGTCTTCCTTGATGATATTCGGAGAGGTGTGGGTAATAAGACGGCGGTGATGGCGTGCGGCGTGCCGTGGAGTCTAGACGGCGTCCAGGTCGTGGTCTTTGCCCGGTGCTAGTCTCCTGATGTACGTATACGGCATTCGTAGGTAATCAATAGTAATATGCCTTGTGAGCCAAGGTAAACCGCAGGTCTGGGTCCGTCCGGATGAGGGCCAGGGAAGCGCAACAATGGAATGAAGAACAAAAGAAGTCGAGAATGGGATTGTGTCCGGGCGGTCTGGCAGATGTCGCGTCGGGACCTCGCTCGATTCAGCAGAGACCTGGAGGCACCGGAGTAAAAATCAGCACGGAACAAAAAAGAAAAAGAAAAAAAAAGAAAAAGGTACAAGGTGTAGGTGGGAGAAAGTAAGGTGATCAAGGTACCTTGCGTTCAGGTGAAGACCTAAGATACCTTGCCCCAAGGTATGAAGAAGGTTCCTTCGACGCTCGTTCCGTGCGCGAGATGGAATGGCGTGTGAAGAAAGAACAAGGCGGGAACGCAGCGCATTTGAGGTTTCGTGGTCCGACTGATGAGATGGAAGTTGGGAAATCATCCCGAAGCCGAGGACGATGACCAAGCAGTGTGAGGTGGGCTGTTGGAGCATTTGTTGCTACCTGCATGTTCCTGTTGGGCTAAGTCATAAGGTAAAGTACCTACCTCAGGTAGGCACGGTTTGGTAGGTACTTTCCATACGAATAGACACGAAGAATTACACCCATCATCTCAAGGAAAGAGGACAGGCAGAAGTGCTGCTGCCTCTTGCCCTCCTCATCATTGCATGTCCACCTTCCCTTTCTCCTTCCCAAACAAACGCAAAATCCCGTTGACGAAGCCACATGCATCACTGAGTGGGTAGGTAGGCGTGAGAAATATTCGCAAGGCAAGAACGATGCGCATCGATAATGGAAGAGGTACCAACACCAGGCGACGGGGCAGGTACCTACGATAGGTACCTTGGATACCTTGGGCGTAACTTCCCTTCAACAGGTAGGCACGTAGGTGAGGCCGGTACTCCGTACAGATACAGCAGGCACGAACCGAACATTCAGGTTGGCGCCAAGGCCAAGGCGGAACTGGAGGAGTCAGGAAAAGCAAGAGGGGAAATGATGCGAAACGGGACTTTGGTGGATTTGCATCTCGCTTTTGCATCTTGCAGCCTTTGGGCTTGACTTAAGAAAGCTACCTAAAACCAAGGTACATTTGAGTTGCCCGAGTTGTCAGCCTGGGTAAGCAATGAAAAGTAAGGTCGGGTTCGGATGGAGTCTGACGCTGAGCTCATGCTGATGCTGATGCTGATGCTGATGTCGGTGCAAAAGAGGAGATGGATGACCTTGCCGTGCTTGCCTCATTGTAAGGTAGGCGTAGAAGAAACAGACAAAGTGCATCTCTTTGGTGGCACAGGCATCTCGAGGCATCTGTGTGGAGCATCTCGCAACGGTCTCTTGGGCTCTTGAACGAGTGCTTAGATAAGCTGGGTGGGGTCTTCAAAAACCATACATAATACTCCATATCCGTACTTCATCTTGCCCATCCCACCCAAGAAAGGATGAACGGAGAGACTGATACCATAGAAAACGTATCCCAGGCTCACGTCTTGATTCCGTCCGTCTCTCCGTTGAAAAGAGGAATGTGCGTGCAGTGTGTGCTGCAAAGATGCAAGTCCAAGGCGACACAGGGCAGAGCAGGGCAGAAAGCGGGTTCCGTTGAATCATTCCATTTGCTGCGCGCTCCCGATGCGTCCCTCCCGCGGTCCAGTGTCGTGGCTGCAAAGATCAGGGGTATCCGATCAGGATTAGCGCGGGTCCACGACAACGGGGTAGCACCGCATCGTGGCCCGTGGGAGAGGAGAGAGAGCAGACAAGGCAGGCGCAAGGGACTCGCAGGGCAAGGACCAAGACTTTCTCGACCTTCCCGTGCTTCCTGCCATACGTATAGGTATCCCAAGTCCATCGAGATACAATCCTGGGCTTTCAGCGTGTTGACTCGTTTTTTTCTACAGCCAGAGAGTAGGTACATTACGCTTTTATATACTAATTAAGGGAGATATCTTCAGTCTTGTTTCCTCATATTTTCACACCACCCCCTCGTAACCCATCATACCTATGCTCGGGCACAGTGACACAGTTACGCTGCTTCATACAGCAAGACGGTTACACTTCTTCTTCTTCTTCTTCTTCCCCTTCATCTATTGCTGTCCATGTCGTGTCAACTTGTGACGGACGAATAGGAGGTCCTCCTATCCGCAGAGGCCTTCTCTGCATCTGTTCGGATAGAGCGTCAGTGTGTGGTATTTGGATGTAAAAAAGTCAGAGTCTGAATACAGGGGCTGCTCGGTAACGCAAGGAGGAAGAAGAACAAGAAGAAGATTGAATGGAAGACTGGAAGGCCATGAGGGCGTGGGGAAGAAACTTGGGAGGGGTGAAAAGGGTGAGCACTTGGAGGATCATGTTCTCTGCCCAGGCATACAGACCTAAGGGCGTGCACCAAGCGGATGAGTATTAGAGCCACACCCAGCGCTCAGCAGAGCGGGGGGGTGCCAGAGAGTGAGGGTGTGAAATTGAGCCCTGCTGGCCCTGCTGGCCCTGCGCCTGCCTCCCACACACGGGAAGGCAAGAGCGAGGGTGGGATTGGCACTGGGGAATGGGCCAAGGGGAATGGATCCCTCCGATACGTACCTTGCCTCGGACCTCAGGTTGAACCTAGCATAACCCAATGGGAGATGAATTGCAGAGTGTAGACTTGTACTCCCTAGAGACCACCCACTTCAGGCGGCACAGAGATACCCAGGTAAAAAGGTGCATTGGTCTGCAGCACACACACACACACTCAGGTCGCAAATGGCATCCGACAAATTTAGAAAGACAAGTACGCACTCACCACGTTTTCCCATCCATCTCAGTCAGCAGCTTCCTGTAAGGTTACTAAGGGACCAAGGGAGTAAGGTAGGTAACCAGCACCAATATATGGTACCACTGCCTGCCTCTGAGACACAGTAACAACGACGTACGAGGAAGGTGTGCAGAGGGAACCTCACCTTCCGCGATAGTAAACTTGGAATAGAAAGAGCGCACCATTGACTAAGAAAAGGTAGGCACGAAGGATACTTTGGTACATGAGGTGGGCATTTTGGGTAAGGTGCCTTGCCTTGCCTTGCAGAGTATTTTGTTGCATCATTCATCACTTCTTCTCGCCTTTGCCCACCATTGGGTTGCTGTTGCATTCACGTTACAACCCACCTACTGTGTACCGTCCCGACTATGTCGAAGTCGTCGTCGTCGTGCGGCATGTCAATGTCATTGCGCTGCAGCTCTTGTCCTCCCATCTTCTCGTCTCATTCGGCCAAACGACGGTCCAAGACCCCGAATGGCACCTCTCCACAACCTCACCTCTCTACCTTACACCGTTTGACCGCAGTCGACACCATTCGCACCGCACCGCATCGCACCGCACCATACTGCACCCTTTCACCTGCACCTCTGCCTTCTGCTATTGAGGCAAAGTCCAAGGTTCTAAGTTCCAACCCTTCGCCATGCTGCATCTCCGTTGTCAACTCCAGTCTCCCCTCCCATCCAGCCCAGTCCTGCCTCATCCTGGGACAACGCTTGTACGACCTTATCTCCCCGCCACAGACAGGCGGACAGATATACCAGACCGTCGTTCAAGCGCCGCCATCACGATGCTATCCTGGAGCTGCCCTGCCACTCTTCACCCCATGCACAGAAGCAAACACCCTCAACGATGGTAGGCCACCACTCATTAACGCAGACATTGGCATTGTTCCCAGCCATCACTTGTTGTCTACGGCACCGTTACCCATGCCACCAACTTCGACCTCACCGCATCTATCAATGACATTCTCGACTCGAACCCCACACAAGCATGGATCTCGAACCATTCACACACCTCCCTCCACCTACCCCACCGCCAATCACTGCCATCAGACATCAGGGCACTCCACGCCGTACCCATTCCATCTTCATAACCCTCAGGTACACTCACTACCTGACCTGACGTACCTACACTACCTACCGGTCTACAGAGTACGTTGCGAACGAATACACTCGAACTTCCGCCACTCTGTACGTCTGACAACTCAACGTAATCGGCTCCTTGTGGGGGTTTGTCCGGCATTGGCAAGAATCAATCCCAGCCGCCGTCGCCGCTGCCTGTTTTCGTCACCATCATCGATTGCAAATGTCGTTTTGACTCGCTATCCCGCCCTGTCCCTTGTTCAGAATTGCTATGCGCGCTTGCCGATCATCTGAACCCACCCACTTGATTCCTGCAGACTTCTGATCAAATGCGTCTGCGGAATAGGCTTGTTAATGTCTGTCGTAGCATAGGCAGGCACCTGCAAAACCGAGAGCTGTGGTGCCGCTATTTCCAAAGTCCCTCCCACTTTGGCCAAGCAGGCAGGGAGCCAAGGTGCCAATGCCGAACATTGGCGCCGTCTCGTCTAGCAAGCCTATGTGCACTTATTTGTTACAACGTCTCCACAGCGTGTTCACGAGCAGATATCGATAGGAGCCGCAACAATCTTTGGCAACGGACCAGCTCCCAAAACAACCGGTGGACAACCACAGAAGGACGATTCGGCTTACGTGCTGCCAAGCTCGCAATGGCAGTGCCTCGTTTCCAACGTACAGAAGCTTCGAAATAGCAAAAGGCACTTTCGTCGGTCCAAAGTCTCCGGCTTGATTTGGTTAACTCGACGATCTCCAAGTTGCGGCGTTGCAACTGCTGCTGCCTTTCGCATCTCGATCTAACCATATCGATCTTCCCGCAGCCGCTCAGTTTGCCAAGCAAGTCCGGCTATGTGAAAGATCTGAATTCCGTGGTTGCTTTTAGCACATTCAGTCTCGGGGTTCAGATGCGTGGTCAGCCTGCCAGGCCGGCCATTTCTTGACTGGGCTGTGCACGTCGGCACTTAGTCCTAACAGCCAATCATGGGGAGAAAAGCGTCGGGGATTTCGCCGCCAAACCCTCCTCTTATCCCGCCGTTGCGCTGCAGCCCACCGTTTGCATGTCATGTCAATCGGTCAGTCAAGGCCCGCTCGTCGCCCGACTGAGCACAGCACACCCATAGTGGTATCAACGCACCGCTTGGTCCAGGATGACTGTGTTTACGAGCGGATGTTTGGCCAATCTTGACGCTCAAAGTTGCGCCAGCCTTCTCCTCTTGCAACGACGACGACGACGACAGAGCATAACTTTGCCACCAAGGAACCGCTGTCTCACCATTGGTCTTCAACATGGGACAATCTTTTGGTTCAAGCCAGCTTTCGCTGACTTGCCTTGCGGAGGGCTTCTCCTGCCCTATACAGTTCTCGGTATCCCCCTGTCGGTTCGAGTTCTTCTTTCACGCTCCTTCTCTGATCAGGTGATGGGCATCACATCATTACTCTTCAAACTAGGACACACGAGAGTCCGTCAGAACGAGCTAAGACGGACGGATAGCTAGCCCGGACTTCGTACGGGCCTCGGTCTGCTCGGGCTGGAAGGGTGGCCCCTGTCGAGATCCGAAGTATTGGACGCTATTTGGATTTCACTCCCACTACTGCAAAGTAGGGCGTAAGGCCCCAAGTTTGACGAACCGCCAGCTGCCCCTTGTCGGCGACGCTGAAGCACCGACAGCATCAGTCTCTTCGGACCACATTCCATCTTTTGACTAAGCGCCTGCAGCCCCCCGTCGACGCATGGCTAAAGCCTTCGCACCTTCTACCGCCTTGGGTTCTGGCCATGGCTTTGAATACCAAGTGTTTGCAAGTTCCATTCCCCGTTCCGTCATTTAGGGCTGACAATGATGCAGTTTCCGAACCATGCTGGTACGGACACGCAGGTATTGTCAGACAAATTGCCCTGCCCTCCGTGAAAGGCAAGACCGCCGAGGGTCTGGGGAGCTAGCAGCATTTCCCACAAAGACTCTTAGGGCAGCCCGGCATGCCCACGTTTCGCGGGAGAATACTAGAGACCCTCTCAGGCAGACCAGCAGTATCTTCTCGCCCTACCAGGCTGGATAAGTTCCCCTTGCTGACGTCCATCTGCGTACCTGGAGGCTGGTGCACCTTACCCAGGATGCCGGGCAGCCCAGTGCGCCACCAAACTTCCTGGATGTTGGTTGGTTAAACTGAATGGTATGTCAACGAGATACGAAAGTGCTGACTTTGCGACAGATGGACAAGAAGAAACAATGTCGCCAAGATCCACATCTACTTGCTACTCAAGAGAAGAGACATGCTTTCCTAACAGACGGCCATTGAGGAAGTCCAGGCCTGAACGTTGGCTCCCTGCGCATTTCCTTCCTAGTCGTTCGTACGTACGGACACACACACCACCACCCTTTACAGAGCGGGGAGGGTCATGGTCCGGGTTTTCCAGCGAGGTTTACAGCGCGCGTTGTCATCCCCTTTCAGGGCCATCGGCAGGCCCAAGACACCGGCGGCCGCGAGCGATCTAGGCCATCCCCGTCCGAACCCAAGTACCAAATTCTGCGTACTGTTCACCTTACAACCCCACGCAGTTCGGCGTGTGATGACCAAATCTGGTGATTCTGGCAGGTCCTGTGTCTTCGTCAGACACTACGCCTATGCGTACAGATGTAGAAAGTGGTGATACCGAGTCTCGCCAACAAGACTGCGTTCACATTTGTCCGCAGATTACTTGCCCACGGCGCCTCGGGGCTCCCAAGACGCCATGATCTGGCAACGGGTGGCCTGCGGCATGCACTGGAACATGCCGTTCGCCAATCATGAAGAATGATTCCAAACTGGGAGACGCGTTATTAGAAGCCAGCGCCGCTTCCATTCAGCTCGCTTACAATCGTGCAGGCTAGCATACAACCAGACTCTGCCTACGGTCACATTTACGCTTTGCAAACCCAGCCACCCGTTGTCCGTCTCTGAAGGGAGGCGTCTGACCCTACTTGCTGCGGAGTCTTCTCCGAAGACGACGGCACCTGACATCACCTCACACTTCCACTAAAGAGAGATTTGAGTTTTCGGACTCTTGCGCTTTCACTAGCACTGACTGGCGCGAGACTTGTGGCAGCTGGCCATGTCAGTAAGCATGACAAAAGCTCATGCTCGCGCGCTCAAAGTCCTTTCTTCAGTGGCTTTCCTCAGTGCACCGCCTATCAACGACTGCGCCGCGCCCGTCGATAGTCTGTCGATGCCCAGGCAGAGTCGTGCTGGAGCGTTTCGGAACGAATCGAGTACGGATACCCCGCACCGTAGGCGGTTTGATATTGGAGCATCGGCAGGTGGGGGTAGAACGGGGCCAATCGGCTCCGATGAGGGTTTCCCTGCTGCCCTGCAGTTCAAATCTCCACGCTGCAGCTCCAATGCTCCATACCCTGATCATGTCAACCAACGATCCAACAACAACAAATGGTCAACGAGGTTGGACTCTGGAGACAGGACATGTCCCTAGCGCACGTGGTTGATGGTTCATCTGACGAGTCATGCAACAACTCGAACCCTCATCACATGAAAACCACGTACGAATGGATATTGCTGGAACATTCATCAGTCACTACAAGACAGCCCGGGCGCGCTTGCCAGTCCAAGGAGGACGAATACCTACTGGAAGAGTGCGGAATGTTGGTAAGAGCCCGTCCGCCTTTGGATAGACCAGGACGGTATGATGGCGGAATTCCAACCCCAAGCCACCTCCTCAGCCCTACACCGTTTGGGCCTCGCTGCCACGGCTGCTTAGCGGTGCCTCCAACTTGGCGTCTGTCTGTCGGTTTGTCGACAGGGGTATCCGTACTTCCTCGTGCCCCAAGCGGAGATAGGGCGTAGATCTTGCTCGCACGAGCCACTCCAACACGCTTGCGTGAGTTCCACATGTATCTGTACTGAATAGCCAGGACGCGGACAAGGCCGTGAACACGGATTTCACCAATGTCGAAGGAAAATACTGCAGCAACAGGACGTCCTGCATGCTCGTTGCCATTTGAGACTAGAGAGCAGGTTCTCGGAGTCTGGAAGGCATGATCGTATCTTCGATCAGGAACAAGACAGCTCCACTCATACTTTGTACGTCAAGAAAGCTTCGAAACGCTGACATTTCCAAAGCTTACCTCACGCCAATCTAGCACCCATGACGGCGAGGACGCCGATGGTCCGGTTACTTCTGTGCGTTCCGCTCTAGCAAAAGAGTCTAGTTCAAATCCAGGTCAACTTGCGAATGGCGTTCGCTGGGCAGAATGGATATACACCGTCAGTATCAAAGACGATAGCGCAGCCAGATTGACGCCGCATTACGGGGCTACCACGGACGTAACCAACACAATCTCGACGATTTGGAAACATCGCAAGGAACTATATTGACCTTCAGCAGGGCCTATACAATTTTGTCGTATCTCGAGCAACAACAACATCGAGTTGAAGGCTCGGTCTCTTGAGGTACACCAGCTGAATTGCACCACTGTGCCCGATGGGAGAGGACGCTCTTGCTTACGGACACGCGGCGCCTACATGTTCTCAATCAACATTACCACAGGCAATGCTCTGGAAGCACTTTGAAGGAATCTTGTGAACCCTCACTACGTGTTCGAAGTGATGAAGTCCGTACGGATACGGTTACTTACCCAATGCAAACAGGACCTATGGTCAATGGCAGGCACCCCGATTGAATAGCCTAAAAAGGACAACGACCCCAGACCAGCCATGTTGAGAACCCCAGAGCGTCGCCACTGAACCTCAAACCGTCGCTGCCAGACGCCAGTGCTTCATCGCCCCTCACAGACTGCACGTCACCAGAGCCCGCGACTCATATTGAGTATCTCCACATTTCCACCGAGAGCACCGAGATCATGGGTGGAAACGCACCTCCTAATCCTGACAGATTTCGAGGGCAGCAACGCTTACCCCATTGTCAGAACTCAGAATCCTACCAAGTATGAAGAATCAACAATGAGGCTCTTTGCTACTTCTGGTATCTCAACCTGAAGCGTGTCAATGCCTCCCTGTCTGTCTTTCACCTCCTCAAGGTGCTTCATTGGCCATTATCATGGTGTGACGCCGTTGGAGATGCAAGGCAAAGGGGCCGGACCTTAGACAGCTGGAATCCCATGCCTCGGCACATTCAGACCCAGGTCCTAGGGGCCTGTGGGTTCGGACGTCCTGATAAGCGGGGATTGTGGGAGAACTGGAGAATGGAAGAAGGCTGTGCAGCGCAGTGTAATGGAGCTCGATGGAGTCGCTCCGATGGGCAACAAGGTGATGGCTTCCGTATTGGAGAGACCCCCGAGACCCGTCATCCAATGGGCCGTCCAGGACCAGAGCGGCATGAAACATTGCCAGGCTCGCCAACCCACGCAGCCATCCTCGAAAGCCCAAGCTTTCATCTACTGCACTGCACACATAGCGTACGATTCGACCACCCAAAAGCTCCAGTCCATCTCCTATGATCTATTCTCCCATGAGTCCCATGGCACCTGTCTTGAATCAGTACCCGGACACCCGCGGGGGAGAGCCAGGCACACCCATTCACTCAATTGGCAACGCAATGGAGCTTGGCTTCGCCCTAGCCCTTAAGGCTGCAACTGCCGAAGCTTCGCAATTGGCGTTTAGGCGCATGACTTCCCTACGACTCAACGAAGGGGACCACGAGTTTCGTTCGCAAGGCATGAGCTACGGATACACTTCATTACGAACGAATACGTACGCTGAGATCGCCCATTTTAGTTTCACACCACAGGCCAAGCATGCCTTGATTAGCCTGGGGCTACCATGACAATTGAGAAGTCCATAGAACGTTGCGCCACAGCTTCTCAGCCACGGGGTGTGAATGCAGCCGCTAGCCTCTCCGCAAGGCTCGACGCCCGCTACACCTCAATACCTGGCATGGCGTTCGATTCGCGCTCGAGACGAGTCACTAGGTCTGCGATCAGCCGAGTCAGAACGACTATCCGTACGGAGTAGATAGATTTGGTGCCCAAAGCTCCTATACGGATAGATCATTGAGATGCAACGCACGCACACCGACCAAGCCTCACCTCGGTGAGAAGAAAGCTCATCTTTACTTGGTACCTCTGTGCCCCTTTTGACGCCACCCACGCCACCCACGCCTTCTCACCCACTTTCACTCTTTTGATGGAGAATTTCCGTTTTCTGCGCCCACCTTGTGTTGACACGACATCGAACACTCAACGGCCAGTTCTATTATGCGAATGAGGTTCGAGGCCCAACCGACACGCCTCCAAGCTTCCAAGTTTTGCAAGCCCAAGCCAAGGATCCAAGACAAGCAATGGGAATCAACAATCCCAATATCCGTAGGGCATCAGGATCCCCGCCGATCTTAGTTGTTGCCGAATAAGATGTTCTATTCTAGCGGCCAAGCTCAGATTGCTTAAGAGCACGTGCGGTGTCTACACCCTCCTCACCTTGAAGCGATCCAATGATGGAGAGGCAGGATTTCAGACGGACGATGCTACAGCCTACGGATGCTGAGCAAAAAGAAGGCGGCACCAGTGCTGTTTTTAGCAGCAGTCCATTATGTGAGTGGTGCAGCGCAAGCACTGTGGACTTGAGAAACGCAATGGGCTCTGGTGCTGGCTCGAGTCACAGTCCTATGGATACGGGCACATGGAATAGCGCGGGCATCTTAGTGCAACGATCGCCCCCACTGCCATGGACAGTAAGCAGGCTGCAGGAGGCTATTCCTCAGGAACAATTTCAAATTTGCCCTAGAACTGCGTTTCTCCTAACCTCAACTTGTGACAGAAGCCAATCAACAATGACTGCCTCTGGAGGTATCGGAGAAGCACTATTCTATTGCGGGGAAGAAACATAACAGGCACGCTGTCTATCCACACAACCATCACTCTCGGCCGTATTGTTCGCATCACGCTCACTAGGCGCCATAATCACTACATGCCATCAAAGGTTACAGCCATCTCAAAGTCAAGTTACCGAGCCAAGACCTCGATTCACCGTTTCGGCTAGCACCTGACTGAATACTCGAGTGATTTGTCACCCCTCTCGCCCCCGTGTCAAAGATGGAGCATCGTCTTCAAAAATTTGTACGTCCTGCGAATAACGAGTCAACACCGGTACATCGCTGGGAGCTGGGCGGAGCAGTAGCTAGCTGCCTTGGCCACAGTGCTTCGATCAAAGACAGGGCCGCGTGCCCAAGACAATTTTTTCTTCAACAACGATTACGTTCAAGGGCTGGTGACGACGGTGGCGCGGACTGCAAAGTGAGGGCTGGGCTGCAATCCTGTTGGTTCACGACTGCTGATTTCAGAGCAAGTTGTGTGGTCATTGTGCGGACGTCCCTTTAACCTCCGGACTGGTCCGTTCGCATGGCGGCTTAGGGTTACTGAAAGCCGGCATGCCCGCATCAGGTTGAAGAGCAACCCGGACGACATCTCGGAAGGTGGGTGCGGACGCGGAGGAGGGTCTTGCAGCAAAATCACCATCCTTCCGGAGAAGTTTCCAGGTCCCCATGTGATGACCTGGCTGCGTAGCGTTTGGGCAGCGTTCCCGATACGTTATGCCAGCTTCGTCATTCTCCTTTGACTGGCTGTCATTCCAGCGAGCATAACCATCGACAACAGGAAGGGACATTTCCGTGGGGCGGTGCTAAAGCTTAATTTCTAACCCGTCGTGCCCGCCAGGATGGCCGTTTCTGCAGTGCGGAAGAGTGGCAATATGAGAGCCCTGCTAAGGGGTGTTGCAAGTTCGTCGAGGGCCATCAAGCCTTTACTTACCGTTTTGCTTGCCGTCGTGGAACTGACAAACACCACCCACTTCGATAAACGCGGTAGCCCTGCGATCTCGATGTCTTGGGCCCCTGGTCTACAATATCTGTCTGTTTTGTAAGAGGTTCGCTGGCTATCCAATCCCCCCTCAAAGGTCGTCGGCGCCTCTGTACATCACTTAGTACACAACATGTCAGTCTGGGCCGCCACGGCAAGCCACGCGACATCCAACTAAAGCCCTGCGAGTAGAGGGGAATTGCCGTGGGCAATAGCTGAGACAAGAAGTAACCCGAGCCGACTCGTAACACTCTCAGCCCACCGAGGTATCGTTGTAAGCCAGCTTCAGTCTCACTCTTTGTCCCATCCGATCGCCGAATTATATTCCCATTCATGGGAATCCCGCAACGTCGCACTGTGGCAGCGGAGAACGCGGACACACTGGCATAAAAGACCAATTCTTCCACTCGTCCAAGCAGCTTATCGGAATCTCAAACCATGCCGATTGGCAATTAGCCCGATGAAATACAAGACATTCGCGCCCTGCGGCATCCGGGCGCTACAGTCTCATCCTGGAACCGAAGACCTGCAAGCAGCCGCAAGTACCTACGGATACAGGGCTGAACAGAAAGTGACTAGATATCGCCGAGGATGGATGTGGCGTTGCCCCTTCAGGCGACATGCATACACATGCTGACACGAGACACTGCGACGGCAGTACATTGCGGACCATGCCTGCCGGCACGGCTCAACTTTCATGTAGAGTACCATCAAAAAGTGGCGTGCTGAGCAGGATGAAGGCGCACCGTTGCTTGTATCCATGTCTCAGACGCCTCAACACTAACGGTCTAGGTATGCCTTTCTTTCTCTTTGTAGGCCCCTTTATCTGATGTATTCTACGCCGCTGCCCAGTAGAGCTGCAGGCGTACATGTACATCAGGCCGACTTGTCATGACATCTAGTTGGTCTGCACGGTCTGTAAGACAGCCGGGCGAGCAATGAGCGGGGCCATGCCCGTTCTGTCGGTAAATTCAACTTCCTTCGCGAACCACCTCCCCCCCTCATCATGGCCTCTTCTGCTGCCTGGGGCGGTCATATGACTCAAAGACGTACAACTAGTTGGTAGTTGCCAGGATTATAAGCTGTCACCTTCGAGGCATCCTTCGTTTACTGGGATATTATCAGGCAAGCAGCTGGCAGTGAAGAACTGCAGCTTTGGCCGCGAGAATACCACTGTTCCAATATGGCCCTGCGAGGTCGAGGCAATGCGCATTTTCAATTGCCGCGACTCATGTTGCGCCTTGAAGACGAACTAACGCGAGTCGTCATGACCTGAAGCCCCAAGGTCTCGCAACTCTGAGGCACGGCATAAAATGCTCCAACTGTCAACACGCCGACATCTCTTGCGGCGCACGCAGACGCCCGTCGCTTCACCCTTCCCTCTCACTTGACTCACACTTGATCCAGTCGCAAGATCATAATCCCAGCCACCATTCGCTCACTTGGCCATATTATGCGAGAAAGTCAGACATAACAGCACGAGAATCGCGAGGGGATATTGACATGACTTGGGCCTACCTACGTACCTACCTACCCGTCTCACTTGGGATGCGGCCGCTAAGGCTTGACAGCATATCTCCCCGCTCCGTACCCCTCTCGCCCGCCACCCAGCAGGAACTGTGCCCTTTAGGTGCAGCATCGATCACGGTAAAATGGGTCTGTACACAAGATCCTTCGATCGTCCTGGTGCGTATCTGGACCAACGAAAAGATGAGAATCTCAGTCTTTCCGTCAACCAGCCTTGAGAGGGAGCATTATTAGTGGCCAGTATCCGCAGCCAACGAACGGACGGTTCGACAAATCCAACTGCAGCTCCCTCCGGAACTCAATGGTACATGTATGGCCCAAGGCATCTAACGGTTTTCGAATTTGACAGAAGGCACATGGCTTGCTATTCCCGTGACGGCGGGCTGCGAACTCCTATT
Source organism: Colletotrichum acutatum (assembly GCF_030867785.1). Lineage (NCBI taxonomy): Eukaryota > Fungi > Ascomycota > Sordariomycetes > Glomerellales > Glomerellaceae > Colletotrichum > Colletotrichum acutatum. Next base: position 180,594 of record NW_026849077.1, read on the forward strand.
CTGCACTTCATACGCATCCGAGTAAGACCCTAATAGTACGACGAAATAATCTGCAGCTTATTTGGGGTCTGGATTCCACCAGCCTCGCTGCCTTCATTATCAATGCCACAAGCTACGATAGAGGTGCCTCACTTATGTCGGCTTCGCGTCTACTAAGACCGCGGTTGATTCGCTCTCTCCAAAGGCCCTCGGACCTTGACGTCCTCCCTACGCTACCTGCCATACAAGCGATTTGGCTTGCTTCGCCTCGCCTGACCTCGGATGGGGGCTACTACAGGGATTATAGTTCGTACCCCGGGCATATTTATACACGCTTTATGACCTAAAGGCGAGATCCTATTATGAGGCGAGGGTGGCATCGAGGAAGCGGTGCATCGGCCGGAGCCACGCCTGGGCCTGTATTGCACAGAGCGCCAGTTCAACTCTCCCATATGGAGACTTACAGACGCATATCCGACGTAGCAGAGGTGCTGAGAACCTCAGTTCCCTAACAAAGCCTCCGGAACACGAGACAGTGCCAAGGTCCGTACGGAGGTGAAGCTAATCTTGTTGCCGGTCAGGCTTCCGAATCAGTCGGTTGTCCGGCGGGCGAAGTGGGGCCAGTACCGAGGTGTCGGTTTTGGCGGGCACGGGGGCAGGCGTTCGGGACGTCAAACTCGCACGCGGGAGGATACCAGTTGGTCCTGACGACAGGGCTGACAGCTTGATCGACTTCAATCTTTCCGGGTTGATACTCACTACTTGAAGCTGATCTGCTGCCTTTCGGACCCATTTTATCAGCATCGCCACCTCCGTGGTCTCGATCAGTCATTTCCTCAGCAACAGATCACTGTTTGGGGACGTAGTGTCACTTCTTCACTCAATATCCGACATCAAGCCCACCTTGCCAGTCGCAAGAGCCTATATAGCAAGTACGGCATACGGGCTGAGGTATTCGTAGCATCGCTGCCTTTGGTACAAGGTTCGAACTCCTAGTGAATGAGACTTGGTTTGGATCTTGGCCCCCACTTCACTACAGCAGAGCATAACTTTCAAAAGTCCAAGGAGTCTCGTCACTCTCGTGTTTGTTTTCAGAACAGGCATCGGCACTTCGAGTATTGACGTGGCCAACTCAAGGGTGTCTGTACCAGCATGTTCAATAGTTTCGGGGGCTCTGCTGCATCTAGATCCACGGCTGAAGCCTGGTCACTACGTGTAACCCGCATCGCGTTGTGCGAAGTCGATGGTCGTTACACTCAAACTGTTGGCATCGTAAAGAAAAAGCTGGAAATCGGCATGGCTTCTTCATCGGGACACGGAGTGAGAACGGAGAAAGTGCCCCATTGGGCAAGCGCATGGAAGCGGTCTAGAAGGATCTCGGAAGTTTGCGTGTGGCCTACCCGCCTGGCTGCCTGTCATCAGCTCATGTCGGTGATCCCTTTCAGTCAGCATTTAGTTACTGACTTTTTCAGCTCTCCACGCTTAACTTGCGCCGAGTTGAACAAGATCGTTGACAAGTTGCGCGAGACGTCGTGCCACCATCACTTACCATAAAGTGGGTATACGAGTACAGACGCCCAAGAATGACTAGCCATATATGAAGTCTACGACGTTGCATGACAAGGTCGCGCAGTTTGACTCGCTGTCGAGGAGCCTTATTGGGCACGACAGGCGCATCGACGGTGGTCCTCAGTAGGAGACTTTTGGTTGGATCGACGGCGATGATCTGCCGTCCTGGCCCCAAAGGGCCCCGCGGTAGCACTGGGTGAGGGGCATGACTAGAACAAAAACTGAACAGGGCCATGCCTCGGGTTCTGAAGTGTGTAATTGCGCCGAACAGGCGGTGGTGGCGTTCTGAAAACCCAGATTTCATCTTGGCTGCGGCTGCCTCTACACCACTTACACTACCTATACCATGTTTTTCAGCCGCCTAGGGATGATGGAGATGGGCCAGTTGGGCTGGCTAGGCACTAGTGCCCCGTTGGCCGCACTCTGGGTGTCTCCGGTCAACCGAGATCATCAGAGTGTCATTCTTCTGGTCAAGGTGGTTCACACCAACAAGCGACGATCGAGAGGCATGGCGGCATGGAAGCATGGCAGAGGGGGACCAGTCGTCAGGAAGTATCGGCCATTGTCCCATGCCAACCCAACCCACCCCTGAGATCTCCGGTTCAAACGAGCTGCGCCCAGCGATCAGCCATGCCGGAGCAGTAACACCCGGGATGGAACCTCACATCGGCGCGAGTGCAACGACCCAGGCAAGCAGAGATCAACTTGCGACGCGCATGTTTCCTGGACCTGTCCGGACACTTGTTGTGAACGGCCGGGAAGTTGTCCTACTGCTTCATTGTCCAGTCGTCGCTTTCCCGGCTGGCTTTCGGTGCTTACGCGGTCCACGGAGGTAACGGTACAGTGGCGGCGGAGACACACACGGAGCATTGGCAACTTGCAAAAGCAGCAGCCCCCCCCTGTGCCCCTTTCGACGGGGCAGGCCTATTGTCTGTGGAATACCAAGCCGCCCATGATGAAGCAAGTTTCTGTCAGCAGCAAGATTTCAGTAGTCATCCTCATCCAACAAGGACAATTCCTGACGGAGGAGGGTTTAGCCTTACGGCCCCCCTTGCAGGCACCACGCTCACGGCATTGGGTTCGCAATGGCGTGGCACCCGGTGGAAAAAGGCTCGTCAATGGCCTCCCAGACGGACAAGCGCTGCCCATCCGCCCCTGGGCCTCCGTGTGCGTTCCATGGGTTACGCGTGCTCCTCGCCGGGCCACAGCCAATAGCCGGCGGTGTCCCGGCCGGAGGTATTGCTCTCTTGGAGTCCCGTCACCGGCGTCTCGACTGCCGGAAGCCCTAACCATCATCTCCTTCGTCTATCCTTGCAGCCCCCATCCTTGGACGACGACCTCTCCCACGGATTGCACAGCTATTAGCTGTTAAACTGTTCCCTTCCTACTGGGTAGTACATAAAATCCCGCGACGCCCCCGTTTTAGGGAGATTGGCATTATGGCCCTGCTCCCCTCCCCCGGTAGCCCCCTCTCTGCCGCCGACCGGCCGGCCCTGTTTGTGGATACTTCTACTCTGAATTCGACATTGGATCACCGGCACGAGTGTGGCAGTGCAAGAAGCAATGTCCAGGAGGTTGCGAGTGTTCTCGACGAGTCATATTCAGCCTTTTATTGAACCTCTGACCTAGCATTGCGAGGGCTCCCTTTATGATGTATCGCTATTTGATAACCTTTGTCTTGCTTTTTTTTTTTTTTTTTTTTTTTTCGCCTTCTGACAGGTACACTCGCTCTCTTTCTCCTATCTGGACAACTACCCGGTCAAGGGAAAGCTTCGAATGCACTTAACTACGGCGGGGTTTCATGTGCTTATTTTTGAGTTCAATTTCGGCAGAACCTCCCATCTGGTACCTGGAACCTCATCCCTTGAGAGCTTGGAACGGCGATGATGAAGCTGCAATATGAGGGTTTGAAAGGCCGCGATAGCAACTCATTTCCCTGCCCGAATCTATAACCCGATTCGGCAAGGCGACGATGTCACTGACCTGAAGCGATTGATCGCTCGCAGGCTCGTCGCAGGCTCGTCAAGAGCCAGGGGGAGACGGTCGGCGACTAACCACAGCTCCTGGCCTGGGTTTACACACCACGGTATGGACCTGGTCCCTCTCTCTCGCAGCTTGCACTACTGTGGTAAATCGCGAGTTGAGAAAAATACTCCTCTTTTCTCACCCCCTCTCCCCTTGGACGCCCCTCCTTTCCTCCTCTGCCCGGCTCTTCCCAGCCAGTCCCTGACATGCCGAGGTCGAGGACGGGGATGCCCTCCTGTTTGGGAAAGGCTTCAACCTTCTGGCAGCGTCAACAACCACGACGCGCTGATCAATGATCCCGCACTGTCCGCCCTACCGGCCACAGGCACGCCGCACAGCTATGTAGGTAAAGTCCTCTGCCTGGGACACGACGCCAAGGGTCCGTCTACCGCTAGTGCAGTGCGCTAACCCTTCAGTTGGGAACATGTCACACGTTTCGCCTGTAGGGCCGCGCAGGGCGGAAGGCCTACGCTTTTTGGCAAAGCACGAACCTTCAGGTTTTCCAAGCATTCGAGGTCCCCACATGACGAGGAGAGGCAGCAGCAACAGCAGCGGGTCAAGGTTCGGCTGAACGGGGGACGGACACGGGGACCAGTGCCCAGTGTCCACCACCCACCCATTCTCGCTTCTTGTATGCTGTTGCTTACTTAACCTGTACTGGTTGTACGAGGTTTTACTAGACGTCTTCTGGAAGAACACGAGAAGGTCGTATAGGCGAACTAGTCTCGGACTCCAAGGGGGTGGGCACGGGGGTCGACCGCCAGAGTCTGGAGACAAGAAATGCCAAAGACGAGGCAATATCCGTGATTCAGCTGGCTCGAGTGGCCTCGCCCCCAGGAGTCCATTCCAGACGGAATGCTTAGGGCCAAACAATTGTTGCTGACCATTGACGACTGGCATCCTGCAAGCATTTCTCTGGCCAGTGCCGGCACAAATGGAGTAGCAAGGCAGCGTTACGCGCGGGGTTCTTCCCATCATTGCATTCTCCGATGCAACATCAAAGCTCAACTTCCATGGGGAGTCGGAACGCGACCAAAAGCACGAACTATTCCCCATGCGTAGTGTCTCGTCCCCTGTCAAATCTGCTTTTTCTTACACTGTTACACTGCTCCATCATCAGGGCATGTCAGCGAACCTGCGCCCGGAGACCTTTGAACCCTGCGGAAGTGTGTATATCAGATTCTGACCAAGGCTGATTCTGCCCGATGCCATAACACGAATAGGGGGTGGAAGTATGGTTCAGTTCGTCCGGTCCAGAGAGCAAAGATACGGACACGGATAGGACGCCCTGGGGCGGCCGAGGAGGAGGGAGGGCCAAGAGGTAATCAATCGGCGAAATCTTGACTTGATCCTTGGAGTACGGAGTACGGATACGGAACGGATAGGATAGGGAAAGAGAGGGCTGCTGCCGCACCATTTCGTTTTTCTGTCTTTCGCCTTCACCTTGGCCCTGGGCTCTGTCCGTGGTGCCTGTCCTGGCCAGGTGCCTACGCAGTATGGGCCTGCTGCTCCATCAAAAAACCCGTTCCCACGTCGGGGATACATACGGATGGATCATCCAAGGGGTCTTGCACTCTTTTTGAGTTTGTGCCCTGTGGACATTGCGGTTTGGGGGCCGAGTTCAACGGGGTTACGGGCAGGGCAGGCTGGCAGGGCAAGGCAAGGCAGGACCGCAGGGTTCGTCCGGGACATGGGCAAGGGGAGACGGACTGAAGTATTGAAGTTCTGCGCTTTCTGCAGGCCTGAAGGACGCAGGACAGACGGTGATTAAGTCCCTACGGAAGGGGGGGGGGAGGAAAACCCGCCCGGGCGTACGAATACACGCTTCCATGCCATGCCATGCGATGACCCATGGTAACGGCAACGACGACAACGAGTACGAACCGCCTTAGCCTTGCGGGCGAAGGGGTGTCCCGTTGCGCAACGCGGTCCCGGCATTACATGTAGTGCGCCTGCAACCTGCGTACCCGTAGGGCGATGATCCCGTATGCTGGTGATGAGGATGAAACGCCTTTTACGGACAAGCCTCCTTCTTCTATCTTGGGGCCCGGGCTTGTTCAGAAGCTCAAAGATACTTACTACTGCATACTTACACTACACGCAGCGATCAGCGGTGCGACGGGCTTACTGTGCAGGGTTAGACTGCTGGTAGTACGGAGAATACCGTCAAATTCTCGATCATCTGTTTCCAAGATTTGAGAAGCAAGCATGCTCGGCCCTTTTTTAGGATGAATGGAGCACTGGAGCTACAAGTCTCCACATTCTTCAGCGTCCGTCTTCTTTTTGACGATAGTACGCTTCTCCGCGAATTTGCATCTCCGGAGCCACGGGAGCCACGGTCCACGGGGACATACGGGGTTCAAAAAATGGTAATCACCTCGTGGCTTACCGCTGACCCTTTGTGCTAGATGTGTAATCAAGACTTTCGGAAATGGGCAAACTACGAAAACGGGCTCAAGTTTCGTGATCCTCGATACTACGTCACGGGGACCTGACAAGTACTGTGCATTGCAGGTCCTGCTGCTGACTGTTCTTTAGGCTTTGGCAGGCATTCTCTCGAGGGGGGATGTTCCTTGCGGGAAGATGCCGCCCGACGGCGTGTAATATGGCAAAATAGAAGCGCGAGTAGTGTATTGCTTACGTTGAAAACTCTCTCACACCGCACTTTGGCAAGTCGAGAAAGAACCCGCCGAGGTTCAATGAGGCAGGCCACAAACGAAAAAGTACGCGCTAAGAAAGTGTCTACACTAAAACCACACAGCCCTGCCACTGGACCCTGGGGTGGGAGATTCAGATCGGATATGGTATGGTACTTACTATCCGTCTCATCAACCATTGGCACGGCACACGTTTTCTGAAGCTTTTACACTAATACCAAAACCACGATGACCGCGACGACACGGACCAGAAAGTGTTTTCCCGGCGATGGCCCCCACGGCTTGCGACGATTTGGTTGCTTTTTTTTTGATTGGTCGAGGTCGATCTTTGTTCATCTCGAGTCTAGTGATCATTTTCCCTGGCTCTCTTTTCGATAACGACCACATGGCTTGATGGAAGGTATCTTTCTATATCTCTGGCTTTGTTTACTTTACTGATGAGTTTTGGTCATTATTCAATGTTATCGAGTGGCTAGGCTCTATCATGAAAGGCTTATAGGAGCGGATAAGTTGTGTTTAATGAGACGACGATCTACTTCCGGGGACGGTGGCTTCGCATCTAAGACTGAATAGAGGCATTCTCTTGTAAGATCATTCCATCTTCAAATGATACAGAATTTGCTCTTCTTTTGAGACATGGGGTTTTCCTGCTTGGAGCTCGTTACGTTACATACCCCGTGTACCGGATACGGAGGTCCATGTCGCCTAGGCGTACAGGTTCTTGATGCATGTCGTCTTCGCCGGCGCAAAGCATCCAACCTAGCAACAGTACAGTTCCGGTCATTATCAACAATTTCCGTTGTTCTTTGATCATTCCTTTCAAGCCCTCTTTGAACTAGGATCAGGCGTAGCCACATCGAGCTGACTTATTGGGTCATCAGTTCCTTTGAGCGTTTGCCCTCGTCAGCTCCGTCCAAGGTAGTCGGTGATAGAGGGTCGTCCGTCATCAGTCTGCAGACATGTAATACTGCATTGAATTATTGTGAATAACATTGAAGAAGTCCGGACATGACCTTGAGGATACTACCGGGGTTGCATTATGCCGAAGCCTGTCTTTCACAGGTCCTACATGGGCATAGCCTCTCTTGAGTTCCTGCTCAACTGAGTATCCGTAAATTCGCCAGGTCCGGAGCGAATTCCGTATAATGGGGACGATTTGATTTGACAACGGGACTTCTGTATTCTCGCCAGTATCCGTTCTCTTCTCCCATCCCCTCTCCCTTCCCCCTTTGCAATCTTTTCTTTTTCTCGTCCCCATTTCCCATGTGAGTTGGTGGATCAAGAGTTGTGTCGTCATTACGATCGGCTCGGGACTTGAATGAATATCGCTGCCTGAAGAAGGAGATATAAGACCGGGGTGTTCTCTGCTGCGCCTCCTCTGTCTGCATTTGGGTCATATTCCCCAGGGGCAGATTGGCAGAAGAGGAGCCGTATCTGGCGATATTCCAATATTTATGTTCGGCATTAACCGAACAGTCAGGGAAGGTGGTAGAGAAAAGACTCAGGTATTCCATACGGATACTCTCAGGACAAGGAGAAAGCATAGCTGGTCAAGGAGCACCCAACCCGCCTGGGGTAGGGGGGAGGGTCGAGTGGGTCGTTCCTAAGCGCTGTTTGTGTGCCTGTCAGAGTGGAAAGGGGGGCCGGGTAGATTTGGGTTAATGAGTAAGGCGAGTGCATCTTTTCTGGGTCGGATTGCGAAAAGGCAGTGCCGTAGAGTTGCAGTTTTGCTGGATACTTCGTTTACTCCATTGCCATTTGGGGGGTTTGTTGCTATACGGGGGCATGCTTTTCGCTTCTTCTTTTTTTTTTTTTTCTTTTTTTTTTTTGCTGCTCTTCTCCATTGACCAGGAACCTCCAAAACGACAATGCTTTGTCAACGGTTCGTAAGATGGCGCGGGAGGGGATGTAACCGTCCCAACTTTGCAGAGAACTGACTCTCATAACTTTCTCTCTGTCCGGCTTCTCCATCTCTCTCTATGTGACTTTGCAGTCTGTCTCTGTTGATCATTCATGGTACGGACGGGAATTCCGAAAGAACAAGAGGGATGATGGTTCCACTGCGGGAGCCATCCCATCTTCTGCCACGAGGTCGTGCAACTGTGGTTCGTCTACGGGTGTGAGAGAGCGCGATTGATTCGCACAACCTCGTGTTCTTCTTGCGCATTAAACCAACTTTGTCACGTATGCGTAATATCTGTACACTGCTTTGCATCCGTATATTGCTGACACTTGTCATTCACGTTTCCACTCTACCTCGGTGCGCGCAGGTGGAGTGGCTCGGTATTTCCTCATACAAAGTAATCATTTACCGATAGGGATCGATGACGCTCGCCATTTGAGTCAGATATCGCGGGTCCGTAATAACTAGGCTGCGTATCACTCATTATCTCAATGGTACGTGTAAACCTGTCAAATCTGCCACTGCAATCCTGCATCTTGCAGGGAGGCATCCAAGGGATCGGAGAAGGGGTACTTTTCCCGCTAAGTTGATGCCATGAGGAATCAAGGAAACTAGCTAGATGCTGGGAAAATGGGGATCTTCTAACGACGGGACCAGGAACGGAGGTTCGTCTCGGATGTAGTGTAGTGTGAAGCAGTAGTGCCGTTTGCTAGTGCCGTTCAAAGGGTGACAATTTACGATTTTCGCGACTTATTCATCGGGATAGCCCCCTTCTCGGCCTGGTTCATCCTAGACAAATCGCCGCAAATCAATCTCAACAAGCTAAACTTTCCTACTGCTGCTACTACCTTCCCACGCGTGACTAACACTAGCCCCGATTGCTATGTAAACTATGTCTCGATATCAAAGCAGCGTGCGTACGCAATCGCCCACAATGTGCTCCGTACTCCATAAGTTAGGGGTCGCTTACCATGGTTGACGTTGGAGGTGCAAATGTCTTGGCAATTTCTCCTTCGCCCTGGTGCTGGGGTCAATAATGTTTTGGTCCGACACTGCGGCGAAAGAAGAGGATGGGCCCCCTCTCTTGGCACTATTCACTCCCCCGGAACCACCCCAGCGCATTACAACCGCGGCTCAAGTTTCGAGCGCGTAGGCGATGGGACGGACGGCTTAAACTTTGTTCCCCATATCCCATCTTCACCCTGCGCCCTAGGGCTCCTCGTCAGGAAGATGAGCGTGAAAACTGAGCCCCCTCTCCTTGAGCCAGAGAATCCTTACCGTCCGCGCCGCCTTGCCCTACCATGCGGTCCATGCCATCGCACCCCCTTCAACCCTTGAGCGTCCTGTACTCCTTCCTGCTCGACCGGTGCCCTGGCCCTGAGTCTGCCCTGCTGCCCAGTCTACTCTACGTAAATAATCTCCGATGGGGCGACGGGGCCCTTACTAGCACCTGGGACATCTCAACTGGGCTGTGAAGGGGGGGGGGGAGGGTGTGCGGAAGGGCAGTGGTCTTTGGGTGGGTATGATGCGTTCACATAGTGGGCGTGTGCTGTTACGGTATGGGACTACACCGGGTCCACATCTTCACTCACCCCGTTCAGAACGGGGAAGGGGGGTCAGTGGGCGGAGGGAGGCACGTTTATTGTCAGATGCGGACGGGTTTGTTGTTTGGTTATGGATGTTATGGCCGTAGCGGACGTCGTCATCATGCAAAACTTTTGATGTGGGTTAGGAGTAGGAGAGGGATAGAGAATTGGTGTTGGAGATTGGTGGCGCCGGGCATTCCAGCCCTAACGGGTGATGTGGGAGAGACCAAGGCCGTAGGGTCCGGATCCGATTATAGTCGGGCTAGACCCATCATATGAGCGTCTAGCGTTGATTCTAGGCTCTCGTTTTTGCGGGGTGAAGGGGGAGAGGCATTTGGTCTAGAAGGTTGGGATGCGTTGGTGGAACTCCGGCACTTGTTTACTGTTGTTCATTTGATATTGGGACTCTGGAATGGTCCGGCAGCCTGACAGTCTGAATTAACGCGTGGGAGGGAGGTTATTCTACGACGTCCCTCATTAGGCTAGGCTTAGGTTGAGATCATTGGCGATGCGATCGGGCTTACTCTATGGTCGGGCCGCGCAAGAGACGGAGTGCGAGGAAGATGCGGAATTCCGAGGTGTTTCGGGGGTTGCTGACTGTGAAGAGCCCCGTGTGAACAGCAAGGCCGGCCAGTGGACGGTGGACAGAGACGAAAACGAGGTATCGTAAGTGAGGCTTGGCGATAGCGAGTAAACGTATGGGAGAGGCTCTTTCGAATCGATCCGACAACGAGTTTAGTCAAGTTGCTCAAGGTTACATCCCTCAGGCCTGATGTAAGCGTCGCAGAATGCTGACGATGATGACGGTCCCTGAATGTCAGAGCGACGACTTCACGTTCCCTTGATCCGCCATCTCTGTCGAGGGTGGTGCTCAGTCAGCCCCCCTCTTCCCGAACGTTGCGTGACGCGGCCCGGCGGGCTGTGTAGTTGGTGATGGTCATCGCGGATCTCGACTTCACGTGGTTGATCGTGCTGTTCTGCGGCACAGGGCTGGATACATGCGTCGGATACTAGTGCTCGATGTGCTGTCGGTTGGTGGGATGGGAGGGTAGGGTGAGTTCGATGCGGCGGGATACTGCCAGGCGTGTCTTTTCTGTGGGTGTGAAGGTTTGTTGGCTCAGCTGTCAAATGTTGAGATGAGCCGTATGTTGCCCAATCCGGAGACGCGAATCTGGGCCGGCATCATGTCAGACTCTGGTGCCCGAAAGATGTTTCCGCATCTTCATCCTCCTCCGCGCCGATCCCTGGTGATCCCCGTGTTGCTGACGAAGTGCCATACAATATTTCTTCGGTGTGTCATATAGCGTTGGATGGCTTGCGGAAGTCCTCACGCTACGTCGAGCCTTGTTGTCGACTCATCTTCGAGAGGACCAATCTCGGGGGCATTGTTGTCGGAGGCACACTCTGCTGCCCAGACGCTGGGTCGTCGGTCCGTAGATGCCTTCTACTAGCCCATCTTGACCTACTCTCAATGACAGCGGAGCTGGCTCTCATTGCTACGGCGGACTGTCAAATCTCTGATGTCCCCTGACTAACCACGGCCTTAGCATTAGCTTCATCTCCAAAGTCCGCTGACCAAATTCGAAGGGGTGGTGTATCTGGTCCCGGGTATCCGACAAGACAGATACCTGGGCGGCGGTGGCGTCGTGGTCATCAAAGGCGAATCTCCCCCGTGTCTACTCTCCCGGGACGGAAGGGAGACGGAGTAGTCCGTTGTTATTGTCGTCGCGAGGAGACGGCAGAACACCGCATCAAGGCGCACTCGGAGGCCGCTGGCCGAGATAGTCGCCGAAACCGACGCCGAAACCGAGCCCGAAGTTTGGGAGAGATTCGATACCGTCCGCCGCCCCTCCCAAGTCAGCCTTGCTTCGAATCGCATGAAGTTGGCGGGCCTCGAATGCGGTACCCGTGAGATACACGCCGGCGAATCGGTGCTCGTGGAAGTGACTAGGCTCAGCCTTCTTAGTGCCACTCGTGGGAGGCGGAGGGCGTTGAATGGTTCAAACACGGGGTTAAGTTCTTGTCGAGCACGTCAGAGGTTGACGACGGAATGCTTGCCGGATTCAGGTTTATGAGGATCGCGCGATACTTTAGGGCTGCAGGTTGATTGAAGTACCGGAAGCTGGAGGCTATGTGATGCTTTAGCTCAGAAGCTTAGCCTCTTCATTGTTTTGGATGACATCTGAAGTCCAACGAGGCCTCTTAGTACAGAGGAGTTATCGTACTTTGGCGGTATATCGATACTTCCGGAGAATAACATTAAAGGTGGACGGGGGTCTTGTCGATCCACGTGAATACGTGGAAGTGGATTTGAAGCTTAGCGGTTGTGATTGGCTCTTCCTATACGTACGGCGTATTGAAGCTTGGCCTACATAGCCGTGATCTCTAATACAAGCTTCTTACGGCCATTGGCTTGGCTGCAATGTCGTAGACGGGAACAGATTGTTTCAGACGGATGTTGACGTGCAACGTGGTTGACCGCTTGGCTGGACTCTCTAAATGAGCGGTGTCGTGGTATTTCTGTTGAGAATTCGTAGTTCGTTTCCAAACTCCGCGTATTTGAATGTCTTTATGTTTAGTGTTGTGCGTTGTAGTAGGTCGCCATGACGTATCGTAAAGCTGTCTCCGCGTATAGGCTGGCTCGGCAACGCCTGAGCGGCACCGCGTTTCACTGGGAATAGATGCACCTATGCCTGTAACCACCCACCACCTCCGCAAAGACAACCATGCAAAATGGTCATCATACAATCTCTGATTGGCTCTCAAAATTTCCCGTGGAGTTGTAGATGGGGAGTTTGGAGCGATACCGATATGTTCGGACGGGATGATCTGCGGACATCGATATGTTGGCATGATTCTGAATCAGGGGCGAATGGACGGGAAAACGACATAGCCCCGGTGAGAGGAGAGGACTGGCCGCCATGATGTATGGTCGTCTCTGGATAGAACGGAAACGAATATAGGGGGCGGGAGATGCACGTACAACGAGCTCTCGGCGTTATTGAGTATAAATATGAGACTGTGAGAAGGGTTCGTCGGAAGAAAATTGGCAACAGATAGCAATCTCTTGTCTTTCATTCGTTTCTAAGCTCCTCAACTTGACACCAATCTTCAGCAACTCAAAATGAAGCAGTCTTTTACCTTCATCGCTGCTGCTTTTGGCGTGGCCTCAGCCAATCCTCACCTGGCTGCTGCTCACTTGGCCAACCCTAAGTTCCGTAGAGCTTCCCCCACTGAGTGGACTCCTGCTGGACCTGATGACTGTGAGTACACTCACTTGATGAATTACATCTATGCTTCAAGTACTGATAATGTAGTCCGTGGTCCATGCCCAATGATGAACACTTTGGCCAACCACGGCTTCATCTCTCACGACGGCAAGAACCTGACGAAGGACGTAGTTGTGAAAGGTCTTCAGGACGGTCTCAACTTCGGAACCGATCTTGGAACCCTGATGTTTAACATGGCCCTGATTGCCAACCCAGAACCCAATGCCACATTCTTCACTCTGTAAGAAGCCTCTTTGAACTCTTGGCGCAACGCACCACTAATCCAACATGTATCAGGGACCAACTCAACGTTCACAATGTCCTGGAGCACGATGCTAGCTTGAGGTAAGTTTAAGCTCTGCCCGTCTGAAGGAGAGCATTGCCTCGACTCGTCCAGGCTTCGGTCCTTCTTCTTTGAGCTGTAGAGCGACGAGGATATTCAGATTTGAACTACACTAACATGTTGTCCATAGTCGCACCGATGCCGCCTTTGGCAACAATCATGTCTTCAACCAATCCATCTTCGACGAGTCGAGAGCCTACTGGACAAAGGATACCCTGGATGCGCAGCAGCTTGCCAACAGCAAGTTGGCACGACAGGTCACCTCAAGAGCTTTCAACCCCAACTACACCTTCACTGCAACTGTGGAGAACTTCAGTCTTGGCGAAGTCGCTGCCCCCATCATTGTCTTTGGCGATATGACCGCCGGAACCGTCAACAAGACACTGGTCGAATACTTTTTCCGTAAGAGACACGTTAAGCATAGCTCCCTGAGACAACTGTAGACTAATATGTGGCGTGCAGAAAACGAGCGCCTTCCTGCTGAGTTGGGCTGGGTTAAGAAAGAGAACGCCGTTACCCAAGAGGATATCCTCAAGGTGGTCGAGATGATTAGAAACGCCACTGTGCTTACCACCGGTGGCGCGGCTGAGGCCCCTCACAAGCGTATGATTAGGGACCTGCACACTGGCCTCGGCCTGCTGTCCCAGTGAGGCATTCAACCTTTGCACTGATCAGGACATGCAGATATATGTACCTGAGCGCCCATTTATCTTCATATGTTATTTATCATAAGGGAAATGACACATTAGCATTACTCTTCCTCAAAGATGTATTCAAGGAAACATAACCAAGTATCGCAAGATTTTCTAAACATGCTGTGGTTCACAGCCGCCCCGTCAATTACATGAGCTTTTGGACGGAGGTCTTTATTATAGGCCATAGGCTCATAGACCTAGTCGCACCGAAACCTACGTGTCAAGTGCAGACATAACGGCTTTCATCCTGCTAGGTAGTCACAGAATGCCAGAAATATCGGTATCGAAATCGAAGTAGGTAACTAACACTCCTTCTGTAAAATTGAGAAAAGTTCGCAGGTGGCCTCCTGGTAGTGATTCTGGAATTAGCGTTGATAGCATTTGACATCTCCCCATGAACATCTCATTTCGAGGCTTGATAGGCGCGCTGAAGAGTGTTTAGCAAAGAAGTCATTGAGTCGTTGTTACTTTGCGCGAACCCCAGCTTTTGACCCACAATCTTAACATGGGATAACCGCGAGAAATTCCACTCTGAAAAGAACGCTCTAGCGCGCCGATAATGATGTGATCTAGTTGACTAGTGCTAAGCTCCCATTGGTGGATTTCACCAAGGTTCATGTGAGGTAACAGTCTTTCGGTTTTTGATATGACGAGGTGCAGCATTCAATTAAAAACATGGGGGCCGGACAACCGGAGTAGCTGTTCATAGGTCGGTAGGTATGAACGTCGACACCGCATTGCGCGGGGTACCCGGGGTAGTTGTTGATATATATTTAGAGACTCAACTGTTCGGCCGTTCCTGGGCTGAACGACCATTGTAGTAAGACGTGAGCCAAGACGCACAATCCCTGATTATACACTGTTCTTGGTGCAGCTAAAAATATGAAGTCTGTTTTAGCATTGGCCTGGGGGTTCCTTCTCGGTAGTGCAGTCGTAATGTCGACAGAGGTCAATAGCGATGGATCCCTCGATGCCCACAGAGTTGTAAAGAGGTAAGAACATCGGAGAATACGTTGGCAACTACTTCGTTCTAACAAATTCTGTAGACTCAAAACATCGCAAATCACATACTTCCCAGCAGAGAATTCGACTGGTACCGGAGTTCTGGTCTGTCCCGGAGGCGGATATGCGCGCGTTTCCATATCAAAGGAGGGCTATATTCCTGCGGGGTTTCTGAATAAGCTCGGCATCGATGCTTGGGTCCTTGACTACACTACTATTTCAAACGCAACGGCACCGCTCTACCCAACACCCCAAAACGAGGCACTGGACGCCCTCGAGTACATCAGAGGGCAGAACCGCACCACCAAGCTCGGCATTTGGGGCTTCTCGGCAGGCGGCCATCTCTCTGCCGTAACACTCACCACCCCTGAGGCTGGTCTTGATTTTGGCATCCTCGCGTACCCCGTCATCACTCTTGAGGGAAACTACACGCACAAAGGCTCGCGAGACAACCTCATTGGTGCCAACGCGAGCGCGGAGTTGCAGCACGAGCTGTCGGCGCAGAATCGTGTCTCTGCGACCACCCCGCCAACTTTCCTGTTCCATACTTTCAGTGACACCACTGTCCCTGTACATAACACGCTCATGTTTGCGGAGGCCATGGCAGTCTACAAGCGGCCAACGCAAGTGCTCATCATTCCGGAGGGAGGACATGGGTTGGGCTTAGCCCTCGATGATCCTAAGCGCAGCTGGACACCCGAGTTGGCGCGGTTTTTGAAGTATTCGATCTAAATCTTGAAGCTAACCTGGTCTTGCAAATCTTTACTGTCGTTGAGAACTGTGGTTG